>NC_143047.1:36060000-36110000 GCF_057628025.1 Oncorhynchus mykiss
CCCTCTCCCTCCCTCTTTTGCCCTCCCTCCTTCCCTCCTGTCTTTCCTTCTGTCTCTCTGCTCTCTCGCCATTCTTCCTTCACTAATGCCTTTTCCCCTCTCTCGCCCTCCCTCCCTCCTCTTCCCCTCTCTCGCTCTCCCTCCCTCTCCCTCCCTCCTCTTCCCCTCTCTCTCTGTCTCCCTCTCCTACTTTTCTCCCCTCTCTCTCTGTCTCCCTCTCCCTCCCTCCTCTTCCCCCCTCTCTCTCTCCCTCCCCTTCCCCCTCTCTCTCTCCCTCCCTCTCTACCTCCCTCCTCTTCCCCCCTCTCTCTCTCTCTCTGTCTCCCTCTCCCTCCCTACTCTTTCCCCCTCTCTCTCTCTGTCTCCCTTTCCCTCCCTCCTCTCCCCCCTCTCTCTCTCTCTGTCTCCCTCTCCCTCCCTCCTCTTCCCCCCCTCTCTCTTTCTCCCTCTCCCTCCCTCCTCTTCCCCCTCTTTCTCTGTCTCCCTCTTCCTCCCTCCTCTTCCCCCTTCTCTCTCTCTCCCTCTTCCTCCTTCATCTTCCCCCTTCTCTCTCTCTCTCTGTCTTCCTCTCCCTCCCTCCTCTTCCTCTTCCCCCTCTCTCTCTCTCTCTCTCTCTTTCTCTGTCTCCCTCTTCCTCCCTCCTCTTCCCCCTTCTCTCTCTCTCCCTCTTCCTCCTTCATCTTCCCCCCTCTCTCTTTCTCTCTGTCTCCCTCTCCCTCCCTCCTCTTCCTCCTTGGCTCTTGCCTACCACTCTCACATTCCCTCTCCCCTCCCCTCCCCTCCCCTCTGATTTCTTGCTCTCCTGCCCAAGTCACTGTTGGGCTCTGTCTCTAACTGCTCTGCCCTGTGAGCAGCAGGTTGAATCAGTTGGCTGTTCAGGGAGTTTTAATGAGAAACTGAAAGGGTGAGAAACAGAGGTGAGTCCCAAAGGGAACCCTATTCCCTAAATAGTGCACTACTTTTTATCAGGGCCCGTAGGTCACAAGTCAACGGTAGTGTACTATGTAGGGAATAGGGTGCTATTTTGGATGCATATAGAAAAACAGCGTGACAGTTCTCTGGTACTGGCCGGTCTCTCTCAGAGCTAAACCAGCTAGCACAAAGCCAAGAGAAACATGGGAGGTGGCATTGTCAAAACGAAGCTTGTTAACGTGTCTTTAACCTTTCAAACATGGTTGTGAGCCGCTCAACACCGTGTGTACAACTCAGAGACTTAATTAGACCTAAAATCCACAAAAGTCCCCACAAGGATAGTAAAACAAGGAAAATTCTCCCTCGTGGAGTTATCATTTCCCACGTCCCCATGAGGACAAAGGCTATTTTAACCTTAGGGGTTAGCTTTAGGGTTAAGGTTACAATTCTGGTTAGGGTTAGGGGTTAGTGGTTAAGTTTAGGGTTAGGGTTAAGATTAGGATTGTGGTAAGGGTTAGGGTTAGGGGTTAGTGGTTAAGTTTAGGGTTAGGGTTAAGATTAGGATTGTGGTAAGGGTTAGGGTTAGGGGTTAGTGGTTAAGTTTAGGGTTAAGATTAGGATTGTGGTAAGGGTTAGGGTTAGGGGTTAGTGGTTAAATTTAGGGTTAGGGTTAAGATTAGGATTGTGGTTAGGGTTAGGGGTTAGTGGTTAAGTTTAGGGTTAGGGTTAAGATTAGGAATATGGTAAGGGTTAGGGGTTAAGGAAAACATGATTTTGAATGGAAATCAATTTTAGGTCCCCACGACAACAGAATAACATAACATATGTGTGTGTGCGTGTATTCATGTATGCATGCATATGAGCGTGTCAAGCATCCTTACCATGTTCATGACGGTGAGCAGGAATCTCTGCGCGGCCTCTGCCCCGTGGTACTGCACCATGTCTGAGTCTGCCACCACCACCGTCTCTACCGTATACAACCCATTCAGATGGATGGTGTTTCTCCTTCTACGGCCCTCCTCCACTCCCTTCTGCCTCTTCTTTCTCACTAGCACGGGGGACAGAGACACACAAAGATTGATTATTATTTGCTGTTCCACCATAGCCTGGTCACAGATCACACCAAACCACTAGGAGTTTGCAAGACAACACAACAGTTGTGGTACCAGGCTAGGTTTACTGCATCTTAACAAGACAGCACAAACAAACATTGCGTCAAGCTAGGTCCACTGGATCTTAACAAGACAACACAACATATGTGGTCCCAGGCTATGTTTATTAAATCAAATCTAATTTTATTTGTCACATACACATGGTTAGCAGATGTTAATGTGAGTGTAGCGAAATGCTTGCGCTTCTATTTCCGACAATGCAGTAATAACCAACGACTAATCTAACCTAACAATTTCACAACTACTACCTTATACACAAGTGTAAAGGGATGAAGAATATGTACATAAAAATATATGAATGAGTGATGGTACAGAACGGCATAGGCAAGATGCAGTAGATGGTATAGAGTACAGTATATACATATGAGATGAGTAATGTAGGGTATGTAAACATTATATTAAGTGGCATTATTTAAAGTGGCTAGTGAGACATTTTTTACATACATTTTTCCATTATTAACGTGGCTGGAGTTGAGTCAGTATGTTGGCAGCAGCCACTCAATGTTAGTGGTGGCTGTTTAACAGTCTGATGGCCTTGAGATAGAAGCTGTTTTTCAGTCTCTCGGTCCCAGCTTTGATGCACATGTACTGACCTCGCCTTCTGGAGGATAGCTGGGTGAACAAGCAGTGGCTCGGGTTGTTGTTGTCCTTGATAATCTTTATGGCCTTCCTGTGACATCGGGTGGTGTAGGTGTGCCCCCGGTGATGCGTTGTGCAGACCTCACTACCCTCTGGAGAGCCTTACGGTTGAGGGCGGAGCAGTTGCCGTACCAGGCGGTGATACAGCCCAACAGGATGCTCTCGATTGTGCTTCTGTAAAAGTTTGTGAGTGCTTTTGGTGACAAGCTGAATTTCTTCAGCCTCCTGAGGTTGAAGAGGCGCTGCTGCACCTTCTTCACCACGCTGTCTGTGTGGGTGGACCAATTCAGTTTGTCCGTGATGTGTATGCCGAGGAACTTAAAACTTACTACCCTCTCCACTACTGTCCCGTCGATGTGGATAGGGGGGTGCTCCCTCTGCTGTTTCCTGAAGTCCACGATCATCTGCTTTGTTTTGTTGACGTTGAGTGTGAAGTTATTTTCCTGACACCACACTCCGAGGGCCCTCACCTCCTCCCTGTAGGCCGTCTCGTCGTTGTTGGTAATCAAGTCTACCACCGTAGTGTAGTCTGAAAACTTGATGATTAAGTTGGAGGTGTGCATGGCCACGCAGTCGTGGGTGAATAGGGAGTACAGGAGAGGGCTCAGAACACACCCTTGTGGGGCCCCAGTGTTGAGGATCAGCGGATTGGAGATGTTGTTACCTACCCTCACCACCTGGGGGCGGCCCGTCAGGAAGTCCAGGACCCAGTTGCACAGGGCGGGGTCGAGACCCAGGGTCTCGAGCTTGATGACGAGTTTGGAGTGTACTATGGTGTTAAATGATGAGCTGTAGTCGATGAACAGCATTCTCACATAGGTATTCCTATTGTCGAGATGGGTTATGGCAGTGTATAGTGTGGTTGCGATTGCGATTGCGTCGTCTGTGGACCTATTGGGGTGGTAAGCAAATTGGAGTGGGTCTAGGGTGGCAGGTGGGGGGAGGTGATATGGTCCTTGACTAGTCTCTCAAAGCACTTCATGATGACGGAAGTGAGTGCTACGGTGTGATAGTCATTTAGCTCAGTTACCTTAGCTTTCTTGGGAATAGGAACAATGGTGGCCCTCTTGAAGCATGTGGGAACAGCAGACTGGGATAAGGATTGATTGAATATGTCCGTAAACACACCAGCCAGCTGGTCTGCGCATGCTCTGAGGACGCGGCTGGGGATGCCATCTGGGCCTGCAGCCTTGCGAGAGTTAACACGTTTAAATGTTTTACTCAAGTTGGCTACAGTGAAGGAGAGTCCGCAGGTTTTGGTAGCGGGCCGTGTCAGTGGCACTGTATTGTCTTCAAAGCGAGCAAAGAAGTTGTTTAGTCTGTCTGGGAGCAAGACATCCTGGTCCGCGACGGGGATGGTTTTCTTTTTGTACTCTGTGATTGACTGTAGACCCTGCCACATACCTCTTGTGTCTGAGCCGTTGAATTGCGACTCTACTTTGTCTCTATACTGACGCTTAGCTTGTTTGATTGCCTTGCGGAGGGAATAGCTACACTGTTTGTATTCTGTCATGTTTCCGGTCACCTTGCCCTGATTAAAAGCAGTGGTTCGCACTTTCAGTTTCACGCGAATGCTGCCATCAATCCATGGTTTCTGGTTTGGGAATGTTGTAATAGTTGCTGTGGGTACGACATCGCCGATGCACTTGCTAATAAACTCGCTCACCGAATCAGTGTATTCGTCAATGTTGTTGTTTGACGCAATGTGGAACATATCCCAGTCCACGTGATCGAAGCAATCTTGAAGCGTGGATTCATATTGGTCGGACCAGCGTTGAACAGACCTGAGCGCGGGAGCATCCTGTGTTATTCTCTGTCTATAGGCAGGGAGCAAGAAAATGGAGTCGTGGTCAGCTTTTCCGAAAGGAGGGCGGGGGAGGGCCTTATATGCGTCGCGGAAGTTAGAATAACAATGATCAAGGGTTTTTCCAGCCTTGGTAGCACAATCGATATGCTGACAGAATTTAGGGAGTCTTGTTTTCAGATTAGCCTTGTTAAAATCCCCAGCTACAATGAATGCAGCCTCAGGATATGTGGTTTCCAGTTTACATAGAGTCAAATGAAGTTTGTTCAGGGTCATCGATGTGTCTGCTTGGGGGGGAATATATGCGGCTGTGATTATAATCGAAGAGAATTCTCTTGGTAGATAATGCAGTTGACATTTGATTGTGAGGAATGCTAACTGCATCTTAACAAGACAACACAACAGATGTGGTACCAGACTAGGCTTACTGGATCTTAACAAGACAACACAACAGATGTGGTATCAAGCTAAGCTTACTGCATCTTAACAAGACAACACAACAGATGTGGTCCCAGGCTAAGTTTACTGCATCGTAACAAGACAACACAAAATATATGATCCCAGGCTATGTTTACTGCATCTTAACAAGACAACACAGCAGATGTGGTACCAGGCTAGGTTTACAGCATCTTAACAAGACAACACAACAGATGTGGTACCAGGCTAGGCTTACTGCATCTTAACAAGAAAACACAACAAATGTGGTCCCAGGCTAGGTTTACAGCATCTTAACAAGACAACACAGCAGATGTGGTCCCAGGCTAGGTTTACAGCATCTTAAGAAGCCAAGGGACAGGGACAAGAACAGAGACAATGCCAGCTACAGTAGACATTCCATTATACAGTTGTTGAGCTAAAGAATCCCTTATAGATACTTTAATTTGGGAATGACACAGAATCTATTCATTTTGGGTTATAAAATGCTTAATAAGTTAGCGGTTGGTAACAGTAGCAAGGTAAATTAAACCAGTGTGAAGCACTTATCTCCATGACTGGAAACACATAAGAAAACACATTCTGTCATTTTGTGATTTGGGTGAACTAACCCTTTAAGTAATGATGGATGACAGACTGACAGATAAAGAGACGGACAGATGAAAAAGATGTTCATTCTGTATGAGACGCCACAAAGTTTCTCTCTCAAACAAACACTTGTCACTACCTCTCTTTATTTCTTCTCTCCCTCTGCTTTAACTTATCCCAGTCCTCTGGAAGAGACCACCACCACATACTCTATGACCAGGAGTTATATTAGGCCTAATCATATTAAATGAAATAGTTTCAGTACTCTGACCAATGTTATGAGAACAAGGCCGGGGTTGGCCCATTCGCTAAGTCGTTCCAGACTCAATGGGAACTCCAATGTCTTCCATTGGAAAGAAAAGGCACAGCTAGTTTACGTAAGAGTGGTGGAATAAACAATGGTAAAACCACTGCAGCAACAACAGGACTTCATGGGCCACATTAAAGGGGCAATCTGCAGTTCAAAGAACATGAAAGTAGTCAATCAAATCAAATGATATTTGTCATATACACATATTTAGCAGATGTTATTGCGGGTGTAGTTAAATGCTTGTGTTTCTAGCTCCAACAGTGCAGTAATATCTAACCATTCACAACAATACACACAACCTAAAGTAAAATAACAGAATTAAGGAATATATAAATATTAGGATGAGCAATGTCAGAGTGGCATTGACTAAAATACAGTAGAATATAATACAGTATATATATATATATATATATATATATATATATATATATATATATATATATATATGAGTAAAGCAAAAACATGTGAACATGATTAAAGTCACTGATTTGGTTAACAGCTGAGGGACAGGGCTGGAGAAATGTAACCATCATCAAATTCATAGACAGAGGTATGGATGCAAGGACTGACCATCCATGAGATAAAAGTATAGGTTTTCCTATGTTTTGAGGCTATACAGTATTTGTTTACAATTACATGTTTCCAATGGAGTAAAACAAGCTTATATTTTGGGTTATGATGAGGTACAACAGTTGAACTAAGCTTAATAAAACACTTATAAGATATATTCTTAAAAAATGTATGAATATGTTAAATTGTAAAAGACTGAAGTTCCCCTTTAAGGAGGACTCGCTGCACACACTAACTTCGGTTCTCATCAGAGATGCATGGTTAACTAAAGCCTTTGTGTTGTAACACCACCTCTAGCAAAACTGTGTGAGAGGCCTTAGTAACAACAGATTGGGTAACACTACCATAAAGCCAAAAGTCATAACGCATTATGATGAGATAATGCATTATAATGCGGTTAATGCATTATGATGTGGTTATAATGCATTATGATATGGTTATAATGCATTATGATGTGGTTATAATGTATTATGATGTGGTTAATGCATTATGATGTGGTTATAATGCATTATGATGTGGTTATAATGTATTATGATGTGGTTAATGCATTATGATGTGGTTATAATGCATTATGATGTGGTTAATGCAATATGATTGGGTTATAAAGTAATATGATGTGGTTATAATGTATTATGAGGTGGCCAATGCATTATGATGTGGTTATAATGCATCATAACATGGTTAATGCATTATGATGTGGTTACAATGCATTATAATGTGGTTAATGCATTACGATGTGGTTATAATGCATTATGATGTGGTTATAATGCATAATGATCTGGTTATAATGCATTATAAAGCATGGATGATCTTCTTATAAAGTCTTATTATCAACTTTCCCTCGATCCTGACTTGTCTCCCAGTCCCCGCCGCTGAAAAAACATCCCCACAGCATGATGCTGCCACCCCCATGTTTCACTGTAGGGATGGTGCCAGGTTTCCTCCAGAAGTGACGCTTGGCATTGAGGCCAAAAAAGTTCAACCTTATTTTCATCAGACCAGAGAATCTTGTTTCTCATGGTCTGAGAGTCTTTAGGTGCCTTTTGGTAAACTCCAAGCGGGCTGTCATGTGCCGTTTACTAAGGAGTGGCTTCCATCTGGCCATTCAACCATAAAGGCCTGTTTTGTTGCGTGCTGCAGAGATGGATATCCTTCTGGAAGGTTCTCCCATCTCCACAGAGGAACTCTGGAGCTCTGTCAGAGAGACCATCGGGTTCTTGGTCACCTCCCTGACCAAGGCCCTTCTCCCCCGATTGCTCAGTTTGGCCGGGCAGCCAGTTCTAGGAAGAGTCTTGGTGGTTCCAAAATTCTTCCATTTAAGAATGATGGAGGCCACTGTGTTCTTATGGACATTCAACGCTGCAGACATTGTTTGGTACCCTTTCCCAGATCTGTGACTCAACACAATGCTGTCTCGGAGCTCTAGGGATAATTCTTTCGACCTCATGTCTTGGTTTTTGCTATGACATGCACTGTCAACTTTGGGACCTTATGTAGACAGCTGTGTGCCTTTCCAAATCATGTCCAATCAATTGAATTTACCACAGGTGGACTCCAATCAAGTTGTAGAAACATCTCAAGGATGATCATTGGAAACAGGATGCATCGGAGCTTAATTTCAAGTCTCATAGCAAAGTGTCTCAATACTTATGTAAATAAGGTATTTCTGTTTTTTATTTGTAATAATTGTGCATAGATTTCAAAAAAAATGTTTTCGCTTTGTCATTACGGGGTATTGTGTGTAGATTGATGAATTTTATATTTTTTATTTTATAATTTTTTTTTTTAATAAGGCCGTAACGTAACAAAATGTGGAAAAAGTGAACGGGTCTGAATAGTTTGGGGAAGACATTGTATATGCAATGTGAGACGCATCTTACACTGATGATGTTGACAACATGATTGTCTGCAGATCAATACTCATGATACTGTTGTTGCCATGGTTCCCTCTCTTCTTCAAGACTTCCAAGTTCATAACACTGTAGACTGGCAGTAGGGTTGCAAAATTCCGGTAACTTTCCCCGAAGTCCCAGGTTTTCCAGAAATCCTGGTTTTACGATTCCTGGAATCCTCCAACCAGGATTTCTGGAAAACCTGGACATTTTTGTGGTGCAATGTTTTAGTTAGTGGAATGTTGGAACTCTATCTGGGAGAATATCAATTCTATTAAAGTAACAGCCATTTACATTTGTCTGAACTGTCTGAACTGTAACGTTTAAGAACACCCATGAGATATCCCCGTTAGTGGAAGAAGGGCCATGTCATTCCATCTATTTAGTTAAATCAAACCTATTTTCCAGCATATATCTGGAGCTTGTTTCTAGCATGGCTTGCACACACACACACACACACACACACACACACACACACACACACACACACACACACACACACACACACTTCTGCAGAAACCGAACTATTGGTTGTGGCGGTATTGTTTGGTTAATCTGTTGTCTGTTTAGGTTGTTTATCTGCGTGGACAAACACTGTGGAAAGATGTTTTGTTCTCAGAGAAGAAGAGTGCTTAGCTTGGGCAATGACAATACTGGACAACTGTGGAGACTCAGTGAATCAAAGTCACAAAAGCCATACGGCTTGGGAATGGAAATGCCCAACAGTATAAGACTTATCTATGTGTTGTTGTGATCTTAAAGCAATGTTTATCACATGTTCTTGTTTCTGTTTAGTGCATTGGAAAAGGCAATATGAGAGAGATCTGTGAATCCCCCAGTTATCTGGTCTAAATAACATCACACACAAACACATTGCAGAACTCTATTGGGTCACATGGAGAAAAACATTTGAAGTAGAACATGAGATACAGACAAACATGAAAATCAGACTATAGTAACTATAGTAATAATAACAATGTAATAATATGTATACATTCATTACTCAAGTCTATCTGTAAAAACAGTACATGGTATATACAGTGCCTTGCGAAAGTATTTGGCCCCTTGAACTTTGCGACCTTTTGACACATTTCAGGCTTCAAACATAAAGATATAAAACTGTATTTTTTTGTGAAGAATCAACAACAAGTGGGACAAAATCATGATGTGGAACAACATTTATTGGATATTTCAAACCTTTTTAACAAATCAAAAACTGAAAAATTGGGCGTGCAAACTTATTCAGCCCCTTTACTTTCAGTGCAGCAAACTCTCTCCAGAAGTTCAGTGAGGATCTCTGAATGATCCAATGTTGACCTAAATGACTAATGATGATAAATACAATCCACCTGTGTGTAATCAAGTCTCCGTATAAATGCACCTGCACTGTGATAGTCTCAGAGGTCCGTCAAAAGCGCAGAGAGCATCATGAAGAACAAGGAACACACCAGGCAGGTCCGAGATTCTGTTGTGAAGAAGTTTAAAGCCGGATTTGGATACAAAAAGATTTCCCAAGCTTTAAACATCCCAAGGAGCACTGTGCAAGCGATAATATTGAAATGGAAGGAGTATCAGACCACTGCAAATCTACCAAGACCTGGCCGTCCCTCTAAACTTTCAGCTCATACAAGGAGAAGACTGATCAGAGATGCAGCCAAGAGGCCCATGATCACTCTGGATGAACTGCAGAGATCTACAGCTGAGGTGGGAGACTCTGTCCATAGGACAACAATCAGTCGTATATTGCACAAATCTGGCCTTTACGGAAGAGTGGCAAGAAGAAAGCCATTTCTTAAAGATATCCATAAAAAGTGTTGTTTAAAGTTTGCCACAAGCCACCTGGGAGACACACCAAACATGTGGAAGAAGGTGCTCTGGTCAGATGAAACCAAAATTGAACTTTTTGGCAACAATGCAAAACGTTATGTTTGGCGTAAAAGCAACACAGCTGAACACACCATCCCCACTGTCAAACATGGTGGTGGCAGCATCATGGTTTGGGCCTGCTTTTCTTCAGCAGGGACAGGGAAGATGGTTAAAATTGATGGGAAGATGGATGGAGCCAAATACAGGACCATTCTGGAAGAAAACCTGATGGAGTCTGCAAAAGACCTGAGACTGGGACGGAGATTTGTCTTCCAACAAGACAATGATCCAAAACATAAAGCAAAATCTACAATGGAATGGTTCAAAAATAAACATATCCAGGTGTTAGAATGGCCAAGTCAAAGTCCAGACCTGAATCCAATCGAGAATCTGTGGAAAGAACTGAAAACTGCTGTTCACAAATGCTCTCCATCCAACCTCACTGAGCTCGAGCAGTTTTGCAAGGAGGAATGGGAAAAAATGTCAGTCTCTCGATGTACAAAACTGATAGAGACATACCCCAAGCGACTTACAGCTGTAATCGCAGCAAAAGGTGGCGCTACAAAGTATTAACTTAAGGGGGCTGAATAATTTTGCACGCCCAATTTTTCAGTTTTTGATTTGTTAAAAAAGTTTGAAATATCCAATAAATGTCGTTCCACTTCATGATTGTGTCCCACTTGTTGTTGATTCTTCACAAAAAAATACAGTTTTATATCTTTATGTTTGAAGTCTGAAATGTGGCAAAAGATCCCTCTCCTCCTCTTCAACCCTCCTCTCCCACTTCCTCCCCTCCTCTCCCACTTCCTCCCCTCCTCTCCCACTTCCTCCCCTCCTCTCCCACTCCCTCCCCTCCTCTCCCACTTCCTCTCCTCCTCTTCAACCCTCCTCTCCCACTCCCTCCCCTCCTCTCCCACTTCCTCTCCTCCTCTTCAACCCTCCTCTCCCACTTCCTCCCCTCCTCTCCCACTTCCTCTCCTCCTCTTCAACCCTCCTCTCCCACTTCCTCCCCTCCTCTCCCACTTCCTCTCCTCCTCTCCCACTTCCTCCCCTCCTCTCCCACTTCCTCTCCCACTTCCTCCCCTCCTCTCCCACTTCCTCTCCTCCTCTTCAACTCTCCTCTCCTCTCCCACTTCCTCCCCTCCTCTCCCACTTCCTCTCCTCCTCTTCAACTCTCCTCTCCCTTTGCTCCTCTTTGACCACTCTCTTTAGTCTGCTGCTCTTCAATCCCTCTCTCCCTCCTCCACTTCATCTCTCAAGCATCTGGTACAGATGTCCCTAAACTCTATCAACCTGTAATGTGACAGATAACCACTCTACAGGTGTGGGCAGCCTTCCCACTTAGACCCTACTGTGTCCATGACAACGCAGGCTTGACAGAGGGCACATGGCAACCAGACCAACTTCTGACCAATCGGAGGCCAAGGAACTTAAATCGTAATGATTCTTTCACTGATGATTCTTTGCACTTCACTCTTCACTGTCTGTGGACAAATGGATATCTGTCTATAGGCATGTGAGAGCAGCATATACAACGGACAGGGAAAGATTTCTTTCTGTACTCAAAGTGAAATCTCACAAACAATGTATCAACCAATTGCCATTTGAATAGCAGTGTTTCTAAGACAAGGTCATTCTCAAAGATTGGAGAACAAAATAGAGCTGACGAAGAAACTCCTTCATATAAAAGCAAGCTTGAAGGCGACATGTGCTTCTCCCTCACGCTGTAATGTGATATCTCACAAACAACTTATCAATCAAATGTCGTGTGAATAGCACTATTTTCAGAAATGAGTGTATATGTCACAGAACACTTAACAAATAAAAGCCATATTGAAACTAATAGCCCAAACCCATAGGGCGAACAACAACAGTAGTGACTAACTCCCTTAACCTTCTGTCATCAGTCTCATCACCATGCACATCCCACCCAGACAGCAATAAAAGAGGTATTGATGAAGAGCAATAAAGACAACTCCCTTCCTCCCTTTGCAGTGGCCTATACCACAGTCACCAGAGAAGAAATCCAATAACAAGAACAATATTGAGACAAACACAAAACTGCTTTGAACCCAAAGGACTAAGGTGAGCACAAAGTTACAACCCAAATGGCACCCTAGTCCCTTTATAGTGCACTACTTCTGACCAGGGTCTATAGGGCTCTGGTCAACAGTGGTCCACTTTGTAGGGAATAGGGGGCCATTTGGGACAGCCACAACTTGTTTCTGAGTCATACTGAGACAAATAACAGCCTGCTTTGAAATCTTGAGACTAACACACTCAGCAGGGGACAATAAAACCTGCCGACTCAACGGTTAGCCAGTGCTGCTGCTGTTATGGGTCTGAAGCAAAGTCCTCTAACCCTGATGTGTAATAACTTTGGAAAAACTGATTGAGGTCCACATCAGCAAAATATAGGAGGGCAGAGTGTCTAGATCGACACGAGGGTTGCAACATTTCTGTAACTTTCCCACAACCCCCAGTCATTTTTCAACCCTAATAGACACATCTGGGTTCTGAGACCTCTCCAGTTCATTACGGTCTACGTGGAGATAGAAGCCCATTATAAAGGTCCAATAGATAGGATCCAGCCCAGACCTAGGCCCTAGACTACAACCAGACTCCAGAGTCACTGTATGGCAGAGAGGTGCCCACATAAAGAGATCACTCAAAGATACCTTTTTTTTAATCACATCTTAGAAGTGTTATACTAGTGAACTATCCATTTAAGAGCTGTCCAGTAAAGGGGATGAATCGTTCACTCAAAGAATCTACGTTTGCCAGACATTTCCATTCCTCATGTGTCCTGTCCTAATTGGCATCTGATTGATGTTCTAGAATCGACCAGGTTGCATCCCAAATGAAACCCTATTCCCTACATAGTGCACTACTATTGGCCCTGGTGGGCCCCGGTCAAAAGGACTACACTCATTAGGGAATAGTGTGCCATTTGGGTTACAGCCAGGAGATACATCAGTCCAATCAGAGCATCACTCCAAAGAGAATCCTTTAACAACTTTAATGATAGAATCCTTTAGATGTTGGAGACAAGTGGAGCATTAATGCTTCAGCTGCCACGCCCATCTCTTTGATGTGTCTGCGAGGGGCTGGAGAAGGAACAGCAAGCTCTAATTGATGTGTCTGAGAGGGGCTGGAGAAGGAGAAGCAAGCCCTAATTGACATGTCTGAGAGGGGCTGGAGAAGGAACAGCAAGCCCTAATTGACATGTCTGAGAGGGGCTGGAGAAGGAACAGCAAGCCCTAATTGACGTGTCTGAGAGGGGCTGGAGAAGGAACAGCAAGCCCTAATTGACGTGTCTGAGAGGGGCTGGAGAAGGAAAAGCAAGCCCTAATTGACGTGTCTGAGAGGGGCTGGAGAAGGAACAGCAAGCCCTAATTGACGTGTCTGAGAGGGGCTGGAGAAGGAACAGCAAGCCCTAATTGACGTGTCTGAATTGACGTGTCTGTCATCCCCCCACTCACTCACCCACCCACCCATCCATCCCCCCACTCACTCACCCACCCATCCATCCATCCATCCCCCCACTCACTCACCCACCCACCCATCCATCCATCCATCCCCCCACTCACTCACCCACCCACCCATCTATCCATCCCCCCACTCACTCACCCACCCACCCACCCATCCATCCCCCCACTCACTCACCCACCCATCCATCCATCCATCCCCCCACTCACTCACCCACCCACCCATCCATCTATCCATCCCCCCACTCACTCACCCACCCACCCATCCATCCATCCCCCCACTCACTCACCCACCCATCTATCCATCCCCCCACTCACTCACCCACCCACCCACCCACCCACCCATCCATCCATCCCCCCACTCACTCACCCACCCATCCATCTATCCATCCCCCCACTCACTCACCCACCCATCCATCCATCCATCCATCCCCCCACTCACTCACCCACCCATCTATCCATCCCCCCACTCACTCACCCACCCATCTATCCATCCCCCCACTCACCCACCCACCCACCCATCCATCCCCCCACTCACTCACTCACCCACCCATCTATCCATCCCCCCACTCACTCACCCACCCACCCATCCATCCCCCCACTCACCCACCCACCCACCCATCCATCCCCCCACTCACTCACCCACCCACCCATCCATCCATCCCCCCACTCACTCACCCACCCATCTATCCATCCCTCCACTTACTCATCCACCCATCTATCCATCCCCCCACTCACTCACTCATCTATCCATCCCCCCACTTACTCACCCACCCATCTATCCATCCCCCCACTCACTCACCCACCCATCTATCCATCCCCCCACTTACTCACCCATCCATCTATCCATCCCCCCACTCACTCACCCACCCATCCATCCATCCCCCCACTCACTCACCCACCCATCTATCCATCCCTCCACTTACTCATCCACTCATCTATCCATCCCCCCACTCACTCACTCATCTATCCATCCCCCCACTTACTCACCCACCCATCTATCCATCCCCCCACTCACTCACCCACCCATCCATCCATCCATCCCCCCACTCACTCACCCATCCATCCATCCCCTCACTCACTCACCCAACCATCCATCCATCCCCCCACTCACCCACCCATCCATCCATCCCCCCACTCACTCACCCACCCATCCATCTATCCATCCCCCACTCACTCACCCACCCATCCATCCATCCCCCCACTCACTCACCCATCCATCCATCCCCCCACTCACTCACCCATCCATCCATCCATCCATCCCCCACTCACTCACCCACCCATCCCCCCACTCAATCACTCACCCACCCATCCATCCATCCCCCCACTCACTCACCCACCCACCCATCCATCCCCCCACTCACTCACTCACCCATCCATCCCCCCACTCACTCACCCACCCATCCATCCATCCCCCCCACTCACTCACCCACCCATCCATCCATCCATCCCCCCACTCACCCACCCACCCATCCATCCATCCATCCCCCCACTCACTCACCCACCCATCCATCCCCCCACTCACCCACCCACCCACCCATCCATCCATCCATCCATCCCCCACAATAGGACAAGCTAAGGAACAATAATATCCTGTATGTCAGAATAACTTACTAAACCTCTATCAGAGGTCTGGACCTGAATGGAAACGGAGGCGGTCCACTGTCAGTGGAGGACGCCACTTTAAAGTACTGTGATGCACTTTAGCACGGATTTCAGATTATTTTCCCAAAGCAGAAAACACTGGTATGTCTGCCTTTGGGCAGGTCCAAGTACAGCTGTAACAGAAAGCAAGTCCACTGTTGTTTTAACCTACTTTGGGGCTTCTCCTGCTGACCACATGACCGTCTCAGATTCATAAAGCACGAATATCATCACCCACGGCAACACGGCCACCAGCATAATAATAAAACTGTCTCCCAGCTCATTGGTCCAGAGCAGGGTGCTTGACAGCTAAGATTGTGCTATAAGATTGTGTTAGCTTTCCATAAATTATACTTTTGGATAGAGAAATAGAAATCTACACACTGTAACCCGGCCTGCCACAAAACCTTACCACACCCTCACACACACACACACACACACACACACACACACACACACACACACACACACACACACACACACACACACACACACACACACACACACACACACACACACACACGTACACACACACAGACATCTATACAATCACACATGCACACACACCTGAAATACAAAGATATCTACACAAAAATTATCGTGATCGCACGCATACAGACACACACACACTCACACACACAAGCACCCACGCACGGACACAAACAGACACACACCAGTCCAGGCTGTTAGTGAGCCCTCCACTGTGAGCCAAAGCTCAGAAATTCTTAGGAATAACAAAAATGTAGGCAGCCTGGACGACATAGTGGGAGTCTGTAAAGCAAGTGAGCAGAGAGGAGTTGGGAAAGTGTTTTAGGGTTGGGAGTTGGAGAGGTTCAGCATATTTCAGATTCTCTCTCAGCCCTGACCACAATGTCGGTCTGGCTGCATCTAGACTTCTCATTCTGTGTTTTCACATTCTAAACAATAACACAGCCCAGTGTCTGAGTGATAAGACTCACCTTTGATTTCTTAATGTTCATCTTGACCGAGCTCCAGAAAAAGGAATGTTCAGTGTCATCGTTTTGGTCTTTACAACTACAACAAGCTTTCCATGGATTTCCCTGGTGTATGTAGGCTGAAGTTGGGTCAGTTTTGCATTTTCCCCACTAATGGTTAAGGTTAGGATTGGGGAATATGATCCTAGATCTGTACTTAGGGACAACCCCAAAGCCATTTCCTAAAGCCACAGGCCATACCTCTGTCAGGATACCTAGTGGAAGGTAAGAGTTGCCCCTAACCCCAGGACTCAGATCATATATAATTTAATCCCCCTAATGGTTAAGATTAGGATTGGGGGAAGGGTAATCTGATCCTAAATCTGTAGTTAGGGGCAACGTCTAGTTTGAGCTGATGTCTGACTGATCCCCATCAGCTGATGTCTGACTGACCCCCCATCACCTGATGTCTAACTGACCCCCCATCAGCTGATGTCTGACTGACCCCCATCAGCTGATGTCTGACTGACCCCCATCAGCTGATGTCTGACTGACCCCCCATCAGCTTATGTCTAACTGACCTCCCATCAGGTGATGTCTAACTGACCTCCCATCAGGTGATGTCTAACTGACCTCCCATCAGGTGATTTCTAACTGACCTCCCATCAGCTGATGTCTAACTGACCTCCCATCAGCTGATGTCTAACTGACCTCCCATCAGGTGATGTCTAACTGACCTCCCATCAGGTGATGTCTAACTGACCTCCCATCAGGTGACGTCTAACTGACCTCCCATCAGCTGATGTCTAACTGACCTCCCATCAGGTGACGTCTAACTGACCTCCCATCAGGTGACGTCTAACTGACCTCCCATCAGCTGCCACAGTGCCAATGAAACTCCGGCCTGGGAGAAATGACAGGTTTTCATTTCCGCACTGTTTTCTCTGTGAGCCGGCAGCTCTCTACGCTCTTAGAAAAAAAGGTGCTATCTAGAACATAAAGGGGTTCTACGGCCGTCCCCATAGGAGAAAACTTTGAATAACCCTTGTTGGTTCCAGGTAGAACCCTTTTGGTTCCAAGTAGAACCATTGTGGGTTCCATGTAGAACCCTTGCCACAGAATCCAAAATGGTTCTACCTAGAACCAAAAATGGTTTTTACCTGAAACCAAAAAGGGTTTTACCTGGAACCAAAAAGTGTTCTCATATGGGGACAGCAGAAGAACCCTTTTGGAACCCTCTTTTCTAAGAGTGTAGGTCTGTATTCCAAATTACACCCTATTCCCTATATAGCCCTATGGGCCCTGATCAACAGTAATGCTCTATACAGTGAACAGAGTGCCATTTGGGATGCACCCTATACATTGGACCAGTGACCAGCTCAGCACATCCACCTGAAACCCAACTCTCCTCCTCTTGTTATCTTAACATTTCCACATTCCATGTGAAGAAAAGCTGTGTAAATGGATGTAAAAAACCAGGCAGGGGACGGAAAATAAAACAAACTAACGTTGCTGGGTCTCTTTTCTGGTTGTCTGATTCACTAACAGCCACCCCCCTATCCACATAAATAATCACACCCCTATCCACATAAATAATCACCCCCCTATCCACATAAATAATCACACCCCCCCTATCCACATTAACAACCACCCCCCCTATCCACATAAATAATCACCCCCCCCTATCCACATAAATAATCACACCCCCCTATCCACATAAATAATCACACCCCCCCTATCCACACTAACAACCACCCCCCCTATCCACATAAATAATCACCCCCCCCTATCCACATAAATAATCACACCCCCCTATCCACATAAATAATCACACCCCCCCTATCCACACTAACAACCACCCCCCCTATCCACATAAATAATCACCCACCTATCCACATAAATAATCACCCCCCCTATCCACATAAATAATCACCCCCCCTATCCACATAAATAATCACACCCCCCTATCCACATAAATAATCACACCCCCCCTATCCACACTAACAACCACCCCCCCTATCCACATAAATAATCACACCCCCCCTATCCACACTAACAACCACCCCCCCTATCCACATAAATAATCACCCCCCCATCCACATAAATAATCACCCCCCCTATCCACATAAATAATCACACCCCCTATCCACATAAATAATCACCCCCCCTATCCACATAAATAATCACCCCCCCCTATCCACATAAATAATCACCCCCCCCCTATCCACATAAATAATCATCCCCCCCTATCCACATAAATAATAACCCCCCCTATCCACATAAATAATCACCCCCCCTATCCACATAAATAATCACCCCCCCCTATCCACATAAATAATCACCCCCCCTATCCACATAAATAATCACCCCCCCATCCACATAAATAATCACCCCCCCCATCCACATAAATAATCACACCCCCTATCCACATATATAATCACCCCCCCTATCCACATAAATAATCACCCCCCCTATCCACATAAATAATCACACCCCCTATCCACATAAATAATCACACCCCCCCTATCCACACTAACAACCACCCCCCCCTATCCACATAAATAATCACCCCCCCATCCACATAAATAATCACCCCCCCCTATCCACATAAATAATTCCCCCCCCATCCACATAAATAATCACACACCCCCCTATCCACACTAACAACCACCCCCCCTATCAACATAAATAATCACCCCCCTCCTCTCCACATAAATAATCACCCCCCCTATCCACATAAATAATCACCCCCCCATCCACATAAATAATCACACCCCCCTATCCACATAAATAATCATCCCCCCCTATCCACATAAATAATCACCCCCCCTATCCACATAAATAATCACACCCCCTATCTACATAAATAATCACCCCCCCTATCCACACTAACAACCACCCCCCCCCCCATCCACATAAATAATCACACCCCCTATCCACATAAATAATCACCCCCCCTATCCACATAAATAATCACACCCCCCTATCCACATAAATAATCACCCCCTCTATCCACATAAATAATCACCCCCCCCTATCCACATAAATAATCACCCCCCCCCTATCCACATAAATAATCATCCCCCCCTATCCACATAAATAATAACCCCCCCTATCCACATAAATAATCACCCCCCCTATCCACATAAATAATCACCCCCCCCTATCCACATAAATAATCACCCCCCCTATCCACATAAATAATCACCCCCCCATCCACATAAATAATCACCCCCCCCCATCCACATAAATAATCACACCCCCTATCCACATATATAATCACCCCCCCTATCCACATAAATAATCACCCCCCCCTATCCACATAAATAATCACACCCCCTATCCACATAAATAATCACACCCCCCCTATCCACACTAACAACCACCCCCCCTATCCACATAAATAATCACACCCCCTATCCACATAAATAATCACCCCCCCTATCCACATAAATAATCACACCCCCCTATCCACATAAATAATCACCCCCCCTATCCACATAAATAATCACCCCCCCTATCCACATAAATAATCACCCCCCCCCATCCACATAAATAATCATCCCCCCCCTATCCACATAAATAATAACCCCCCCTATCCACATAAATAATCACCCCCCCCCTATCCACATAAATAATCATCCCCCCCCTATCCACATAAATAATCACCCCCCCTATCCACATAAATAATCACCCCCCCATCCACATAAATAATCACCCCCCCCCCATCCACATAAATAATCACACCCCCTATCCACATATATAATCACCCCCCCTATCCACATAAATAATCACCCCCCCCTATCCACATAAATAATCACACCCCCTATCCACATAAATAATCACACCCCCCCTATCCACACTAACAACCACCCCCCCCTATCCACATAAATAATCACCCCCCCTATCCACATAAATAATCACCCCCCCATCCACATAAATAATCACACCCCCCTATCCACATAAATAATCACCCCCCCTATCCACATAAATAATCACCCCCCCTATCCACATAAATAATCACCCCCCCATCCACATAAATAATCACCCCCGCTATCCACATAAATAAACACCCCCCCTATCCACATAAATAATCACACCCCCCATCCACATAAATAATCACACCCCTATCCACATAAATAATCACCCCCCATATCCACATAAATAATCACACCCCCCTATCCACATAAATAATCACACCCCCCATCCACATAAATAATCACACCCCTATCCACATAAATAATCACCCCCCCTATCCACATAAATAATCACACCCCCCTATCCACATAAATAATCACACCCCCATCCACATAAATAATCACACCCCCCTATCCACATAAATAATCACACCCCCCTATCCACATAAATAATCACACCCCCCTATCCACATAAATAATCACACCCCCCTATCCACATAAAACATCACACACACACATACACACATACACACACACACACACACACCCACACACACACACGCACACGCACACACACACACAAACACATGTGCTCACACACACGTCCTTCTCCCTCCCTCAGCAGCTCTTATGCAATCAGAAATAACACAGTTTCAACTGGCCAGACTGGACTGCTGCTGTACGAAGAACACTTCAGTGAGTCAGGGGGAAGGGAGGAGGAAGATGGTGGTGTGTGTGTTTCTGTGTGTGCAGTATTCAGGAGGTGTTGTGTTGTGTTGTGCATGTGTGTGCGTGTGTGTGTGCGTGCGCGCGTGCGTGTGTGCGTGTGCAGTGTTCAGGAGGTGGTGTGGAGTGGAGTTAGTTTAATGGATATAAGGTCTGTCTCTGTATCTCTCTCCAGGGAGGGACTCTGTGGTTTGGGGGAAACCGTCAGCGCTCCCCTCTCACTGAGCCTTTGGAGTGGCCCGCCCATATAGAAAGATAGAAGGAGATGAGGAACAGAAGGAAGAGGGGAGGAGAGGAAACAGGGGAAGAGAGGAGAAGGAAAGGTATGGGTAAGGAGGGAAGACCAAGCACAGAAGGGTGGGGACATGAAGGAAAACAAAAGAGAATGGAAAGAGAGGGAAGAGAGAAAGAGTATAGGAGCGTGAAGGAGAGGGGGAAGGAGATGTAAGGAGTGAGAGGGTAGGAGAGAAGAGAGTAGACAGAAGGATAGAGAGGAGAGGAGAGGAGAGGAGAGGAGAGGAGAGGAGAGGAGAGGAGAGGAGAGGAGAGGAGAGGAGAGGAGAGGAGAGGAGAGGAGAGGAGGAGCTGGCAGACTCCATCTCAGATCCAGGGACATTCAGGCAGACGAGAGTGCAGAGGAAGGAATTTCCAAATCTGGCACCTCTCTCCGTCCCTCTCGCCCCAAGACACCAGGTGCACAAACACACACACACACACACACACACACACACACACACACACACACACACACACACACACACACACACACACACACACACACACACACACACACACACACACACACACACACACACACACACACACACTGGATTGCTAAAGCACCTGTGTTACTGTCCATTCCTGGGTGCTGTGAGCTCACACACTCTCTCAATACAGTATGGCTGGGGGACTAACACACACTCTCTCTCAATACAGTATGGCTGGGGGACTAACACACACTCTCTCTCAATACAGTATGGCTGGGGGACTAACACACACACTCTCTCAATCCAGTATGGCTGAGGGACTAACACACACACTCTCTCAATACAGTATGGATGGAGGACTAACACACACTCTCTCAATACAGTATGGCTGGGGGACTAACACATATACTCTCTCAATACAGTATGGCCGGGGGACTAACACACACACTCTCTCAATACAGTATGGCTGAGAGGCTAACACACACACTCTCTCAATACAGTATGGCTGGGGGACTAACACACACACTCTCTCAATACAGTATGGCTGGGGGACTAACAAATATACTCTCTCAATACAGTATGGCTGGGGGACTAACACACACACTCTCTCAATACAGTATGGCTGGAAGGCTAACACACACACACACTCAATATAGTATTGCTGGGGGACTAATACACACACACACCCACACACACAATCGTGCTAACACCCAAACTCAGAAAATACTATTTTGAGCAGATATGTTACTCAGGATTTCTCTCTCTCTCTTCCAGCTCTCTCTCTCTTCCATCTCTCTCTCTCTCTCTCTCTTTCTCTCTCTCTTCCAGCTCTAGCTCTCTCTCACTCTCTCTCTTCCAGCTCTCGCTCTCTCTCTCTCTTCCAGCTCTAGCTCTCTCTCACTCTCTCTCTTTCTCTCTCTCTTCCAGCTCTAGCTCTCTCTCACTCTCTCTCTTCCAGCTCTCGCTCTCTCTCTCTCTCTTCCAGCTCTAGCTCTATCTCTCTCTCGTTCTCTCTCTCTCTTCCAGCTCTAGCTCTATCTCTCTCTCGCTCTCTCTCTCTCTTCCAGCGCTCGCTCTAGCGCTCTCTCAATTCAATTCAAGGGGCTTTATTGGCATGGGAAACATATGTTTACATTGCCAAAGCAAGTGAAATAGATAACAATAAAAAGTGAACATTAACTATTACACTCACACAAATTCTAAAAGAATAAAGACATTTCAAATGTCATATTATGTCTATATAAAGTGTTGTAGCGATGTGCAAATTTACAATGGTGTTTGTTCTTCACTGGTTGCCCTTTTCTTGTGGCAACAGGTCATACATCTTGCTGCTGTGATGGCACACCGTGGTATTTCACCCAACAGATATGGGAGTTTATCAAAATTTGGTGTGTTTTCAAATTATTTCTGGGTCTGTGTAATCTGAGGGAAATATGTGTCTCTAATATGGTCTCTAATATTTGGCACCTCAGTTTCCACCTCATGTGTGAAGTGTGCACATAGCCTGTCATCTCTTGAGAGCCAGGTCTGAGTCTGTACATAGTCAAAGCTTTCATTTATTTTGGGTCAGTCACAGTCGTCAGGTATTCTGCCACTGTGTACTCTCTGTTTAGGGCCAAATAGCATTCTTGTTTGCTCAGTTTTTTTGTTAATTCTTTCCAATGTGTCAAGTAATTATATTTTTGTAATCTCATGATTTGGTTGGGTCTAATTGTGTTGCTGTCCTGGGGCTCTGTGGGGTGTGTTTGTGAACAGAGCCCCAGGACCAGCTTGCTTAGGGGACTCTTCTCCAGGTTCATCTCTCTGTAGGTAATGGCTTTGTTGTGGAAGGTTTGGGAATCGCTTCCTTTAGTTGGTTGTAGAATTTAACGGCTCCTTTCCATGATGTTGATAATTAGCAGTATCGGTCTAATTCTGCTCTGCATGCAATATTTGGTGTTTTACGTTGTACACAGGGGATATTTTTACAGAATTCTGCATGCAGAGTCTCAATTTGGTGAATTCTTGGTTGGTGAGCAGACCCCAGACCTCACAACCATAAAGGGCAATGGGCTTTGATTGATTCAAGTATTTTTAGCCAGATCCTAATTGGTATGTCGAATTTGATTTTCCGTTTGATGGCATAGAAGGCTCTTCTTGCCTTGTCTCTCAGCTCGTTCACAGATTTGTGTTACCTGTGGCGCTGATGTTTAGGCCGATGTATGTATCGTTTTTTGTTAGCTCTAGGGCGACGGTGTCTACATGAAATTTGTATTTGTGGCCCTGGTGACTGGACCTTTTTTGGAACACCATTATTTTGGTCTTACTGAGATTTACTGTCAGGGCCCAGGTCTGGCAGAATCTGTGCAGAAGATCTAGGTGCTGCTGTAGGCCCTCCTTAGTTGGGGACAGAAGCACCAGATCATCAGCAAACAGTAGACATTTGACTTCGACTGCCCTCGCCAGTTGATATCTATGTTGAAGAAGGCGGGGCTTAAGCTGCATCCCTGTCTCACCCTACGGCCTAGAAATGTGTTTATTTTTTGCCCATTTTTACCTCACACTTGTTGTTTGCGTACATGGATTTTTTTTATGTCGTTTGTTTTTCCCCCAACTCCAAGTTCCATCCATTTGTATAGCAGACCGCCATGCCAAATTGAGTGAGACATTGTAGCGAGAAAAACTGTGGGAAGGTTTAAATTGTCTCTGAAGCAATGTGATAGCAACATCACCCAAAACGTGGAGAGCAGTTGCTGTTTCCACACAGAAGGAAAAAGAAAACAAAATGTACTATCTACAATCTAATAGCAGTAGTAGTTGAACGTGTATTATGCAAAATAGACTTCATGACATTCACACACTTTTAAAAAATGCATCAAAAAAAGAACTACAACACCCAAAATGCAGCACACAGAAGAACTACAGAATCAACAATGCAGCTTCCAAGAACACAACAAATAAAAAAAATCTAAATAATACATATATTTTTTGTATACACTTTATGCACACATTCATTTGACATTCCTTTAAATATTTTAAACTCACGAGACGTTGGGACCAAAATACACTATACATTCAAGAATGTAATGTTTTGCACTGTAGCTCTGAAGGCCAGTCGATGGTCTGGGAGCCAAACTTTTGTGAGTGTAATGTTTACTCTTAATGTTTTATTGTTTATTTCACTTTTGTTTAATATCTATTTCACTTGCTTTGGAAATGTAAACATATATTTCCCATGCCAATAAAGCCCCTTATATCGAAAGTGAATTCAGAGAGAGAGAGAGGGGGAGAGAGAGAGAGAGAGAGAGAGAGAGAGAGAGAGAGAGAGAAAGAAAGAAAGGGCTGACAGATCGATAAAGCAAGAGAAAAAATCAAAGAGACAGACAGAGAGGGACAGACAGACAGACAGACAGAGACAGATAGACAGAGCAGGCCCCAACAGGAGTTTACAGAGTAGAAATGCACATTAAAACAAGGCCCAGCTGCCAGCCCTGAAACGCCTCTCCTTCCAACAGATTGAAGCTAAATAAACATCAAAGAATGTGAAGAGAGCTATAAATATTGCTCAGAACCCCATGATTTTTGAAACCTACACCAGGACGACTCCTGAATACTAAACTACTGTACCACAAAGACATGGGGAAGAAGATGGCGTCAAGGGATGGGCAGTAACCGATTACATGTCAGTTACATGTAATTTGATTACAAAAACACTGTAACTGTAGTCAGTTACGTCACCCGCAAAAAATATTGTAATCAGATTACAGATACTTTTGAAAAACTAGATGACAACTTCTTGGAATACTTTAAAATTCAAAAAGGATGTTTGCAAAAAAATGTATTATGGCACCTTGCTGTTTTCTCAATGACATTCAATTCAGCATTGAAAAAAGGTGCAAGTTTAAGTTTGTTCCACCTGAGCGAGTCTGACCACAAGTCAGAGACCACTATGATGACACACCAAATGGGTTTGATGGATCTTCTTCTAATGCCTCTTAAGGGGATGGCGTTCAATTTGGAAAAGGTTTTAATGATCTGAGGCGTTTCAAGGGGGTCACGTCAATTCAACTCAGTCAATTGACCATCACACAGTCTGCATGGATGGACTACTTCTCTCCTTCTTCAAAGCTTCTGATGGACGACTTCTCCCCTTCCTTCAGAGCTTCTGATGGACTACTTCTCTCCTTCTTCAAAGCTTCTGATGGACGACTTCTCCCCTTCCTTCAGAGCTTCTGATGGACTACTACTCTCCTTCTTCAGAGCTTCTGATGGACTACTACTCTCCTTCCTTCAAAGCTTCTGATGGACTACTACTCTCCTTCCTTCAAAGCTTCTGATGGACTACCACTCTCCTTCTTCAGAGCTTCTGATGGACTACTACTCTCCTTCCTTCAAAGCTTCTGATGGACTACTACTCTCCTTCCTTCAAAGCTTCTGATGGACTACTACTCTCCTTCCTTCAAAGCTTCTGATGGACGACTTCTCCCCTTCCTTCAAAGCTTCTGATGGACTACTTCTCTCCTTCTTTCAAAGCTTCTGATGGACTACTTCTCCCCTTCCTTCAAAGCTTCTGATGGACTACTTATCTCCTTCCTTCAAAGCGCCTGATGGACTACTTATCTCCTTCCTTCAAAGCGTCTGATGGACTACTTATCTCCTTCCTACTAAAACAATGACAAAGTACAGCCACACTTCACAGACACGGAGGATCCGCTCTCTCACGCCAATCCCCTTCCCTTTCCCTTCCAAAATCTACCAAATCAATCGAAAGTGGCAGTGGCGGTCCAATGGTATCCAATATCCACCATCCACCATTCAACATTTCTGTCACTCACCTGGAATGGTGCCGCAGTCCTTGGGCTGCTTGTCTGCAGCTGTGGATCCAGGGGGAGGGGCAGAAGGAGGGCTGGTCTTGGCTGAGCGGCGGTGTCGGACCACCCTGTGCTGCAGCCCGGAAAAGGAGTCGGAAGAACTGCTGACCGGCTGGATGAAGAGACTGTCCTCTCCTGTATAGACCAGTCCAGTCTGAAGAGAGACAGAGAGAGAGACCGAGAGAGAGAGAAAGAGAGAGAGAAAGAGAGACCAAGAGAGAGAGAGACCGAGAGAGAGAGAGAGACCAAGAGAGACCGAGAGAGAGAGAGAGAGACCGAGAGAGACCGAGAGAGAGAGGGAGAGAGAGAGAGAGAGAGAGAGAGAGAGAGACCGAGAGAGAGAGAGAGAGAGAGAGAGAGAGAGAGAGAGACCGAGAGAGACAGAGAGAGAGAGAGAGAGAGAGAGAGAGAGAGAGAGAGAGAGAGAAAGAGAGAGAGAGAGAGAGAGAGAGAGAGAGAGAGAGAGAGAGAGAGAGAGAGAGAGAGAGAGAGAGAGAGAGAGAGAGAGAGAGAGAGAGAGCAAAAGAACAACAGAGCAGCCGTTAACATTCGTTTTTAGGGTAGATCAACTTTTAACATGTCTCTTGGTTTTCTCTCACGAGACCCCAGATAGTTGTTTGCAACATGCCACCTCCCCTTTCCCCCCGACCAGAGCTGCCTCAAGCCCCACCTCTATACCCCCAACCTCCACCCCAACCAAAACCCAGCCCCTGGCCAACACCATGCAGGGTCTTATAAGAACAAATACCTTATCATCGAACACAAAGCCTCCACTAACGTAGTCCGGTGAAACTAATAAACTACAACATATTAACACGGCTCAACGTATTAACACGGCTGGCCCGCTCAACATATTAACACGGCCGACCCGCTCAACGTATTAACACGGCTCAACGTATTAACACGGCTCAGCGTATTAACACGGCTCAATGTATTAACACGGCTCAACATATTAACACGGCTCAGCGTATTAACACGGCTCAACATATTAACACGGCTCAACGTATTAACACGGCTCAACGTATTAACACGGCTCAACGTATTAACACGGCTCAACGTATTAACACGGCTCAACGTATTAACGCGGCTCAACGTATTAACACGGCCGACCTGCTCAACGTATTAACACGGCTCAACGTATTAACACGGCTCAGCGTATTAACACGGCTCAATGTATTAACACGGCTCAACGTATTAACACGGCTCAACGTATTAACACGGCTCAACGTATTAACACGGCTCAATGTATTAACACGGCTCAACATATTAACACGGCTCAACGTATTAACACAGCTCAACGTATTAACACGGCTCAGCGTATTAACACGGCTCAACGTATTAACCTCTCTGATCTCCCCATCCCGGATCCGGTATCGTGAATACAGACTCAAGCTCATTACCATAACGCAACGTTAACTATTCATGAAAATCGCAAATGAAATGAAATAAATATGCCATCTCTCAAGCTTAGCCTTTTGTAAACAACACTGTCATCTCAGATTTTCAAAATATGCTTCTCAACCATAGGAAAACAATCATTTGTGTAAAAGTAGCTAGCTAGCGTAGCATTTAGCGTTAGCATTAGCGTTAGCATCCAGCACGCAACATTTCAACAAAAACATAAAATCCTTAAAATAAAATAATTTACCTTTGAAGAACTTCGGATGTTTTCAATGAGGAGACTCAGTTAGATAGCAAATGCTCAGTTTTTTCCAAAAAGATTCTTTGTGTATTAGAAATAGCTCCGTTTTGTACATCACATTTGGCTACAAAAAAAACCCGAAAATTCGGTCCTCAAAACACGAACTTTTTTCCAAATTAACTCCATAATATCAACTGAAAACATGGCAAACGTGGTTTAGAATCAATCCTCAAGGTGTTTTTCACATATCTCTTCGATGATATATCGTTCGTGGAAGCATGGTTTCTCCTCTCAATCAAATGGAAAAATACTTGCAGCTGGCTTTGCGCACCAATTTCGACGCAGGACACCAGGCGGACACTTGGAAAATGTAGTCTCTTATGGTCAATCTTCCAATGATATGCCTACAAATGCGTCACAATGCTGCCGACATCTTGGGGAAACGGCAGAAGGTCTAAGCTTATTCCTGTCGCATTCACAGCCATATAAGGAGACATTAGAAAACAGAGCTTCAGAAATTCTGCTCATTTCCTGTTTGACGTTTCATCTTGGTTTCGCCTGTAGAATGAGTTCTGGGGCACTTACAGACAATATCTTTGTAGATTCTGAAACTTCAGAGTGTTTTCTTTCAAAAACTGGCAGAATATGCATAGTCGAGCATCTTTTCGTGACAAAATATCGCGCTTAAAACGGGAACGTTTTTTATCCAAAAATGAAATAGCGCCCCTAGAGATCCAACAGGTTAACACGGCTCAACGTATTAACACGGCCGACCTGCTCAACGTATTAACACGGCTCAACGTATTAACACGGCTCAACGTATTAACACGGCTCAACGTATTAACACGGCTCAACGTATTAACACGGCTCAGCGTATTAACACGGCTCAACGTATTAACACGGCTCAACGTATTAACACGGCTCAACGTATTAACACGGCTCAACGTATTAACACGGCTCAGCGTATTAACACGGCTCAACGTATTAACACGGCTCAGCGTATTAACACGGCTCAACGTATTAACACGGCTCAACGTATTAACACGGCTCAGCGTATTAACACGGCTCAACGTATTAACACGGCTCAACGTATTAACACGGCTCAGCGTATTAACACGGCTCAACATATTAACACGGCTCAACGTATTAACACGGCTCAGCGTATTAACACGGCTCAACGTATTAACACGGCTCAACGTATTAACACGGCTCAACGTATTAACACGGCTCAACGTATTAACACGGCCGACCTGCTCAACGTATTAACACGGCTCAACGTATTAACACGGCCGGCCCGCTCAACGTATTAACACAGCTCAACGTATTAACACGGCTCAACGTATTAACACGGCTCAACGTATTAACACGGCCGACCCGCTCAACGTATTAACACGGCCGGCCCGCTCAACGTATTAACACGGCCGATCCGCTCAACGTATTAACACGGCTCAACGTATTAACACGGCTCAACGTATTAACACGGCTCAACGTATTAACACGGCCGACCCGCTCAACGCATTAACACGGCCGACCCACTCAACGTATTAACACAGCCGACCCGCTCAACGTATTAACACGGCCGACCCGCTCAACGTATTAACACGGCCGACCCGCTCAACGTATTAACACGGCCGACCCGCTCAACGTATTAACACAGCCGACCCGCTCAACGTATTAACACGGCCGACCTGCTCAACGTATTAACACGGCTCAACGTATTACCATGGCTGACCCGCTCAACGTATTAACACGGCCGGCCCGCTCAACGTATTAACACGGCCGGCCCGCTCAACGTATTACCATGGCTGACCCGCTCAACGTATTAACACGGCCGGCCCGCTCAACGTATTAACACGGCCGGCCCGCTCAGCGTATTAACACGGCCGACCAGCTCAACGTATTAACACGGCTCAACGTATTACCATGGCGGACCCGCTCAACTTATTAACACGGCCGGCCCGCTCAACGTATTAACACGGCCGACCTGCTCAACGTATTAACACGGCCGACCTGCTCAACGTATTAACACGGCCGACCCGCTCAACGTATTAACATGGCTCAACGTATTAACACGGCCGACCCGCTCAACGTATTAACCCGGCTCAGCGTATTAACCTTTTAGATCTCTAGGGGCGCTATTTCATTTTTGGATAAAAAACGTTCCCGTTTTAAGCGCGATATTTTGTCACGAAAAGATGTTTTTGAAAGAAAACACTCTGAAGTTTCAGAATCTGCAAAGATATTGTCTGTAAGTGCCCCAGAACTCATTCTACAGGCGAAACCAAGATGATGTGTCAACCAGGAAATTAGCAGAATTTCTGAAGCTCTGTTTTCCATTGTCTCCTTATATGGCTGTGATTGCGCAAGGAATGAGCCTACACTTTCTGTTGTTCCCCAAAGGTCTTAGCAGCATTGTGACGTATTTGTAGGCATATCATTGGAAGATTGACCATAAGAGACTACATTTTCCAAGTGTCCGCCTGGTGTCCTGCGTGGAATTCGGTGCGCAATTGCCAGCTGCTTGTACTTTTCCATTTGATATAGGGGAGAAACCATGCGTCCAAGAACGATATATCAATGAAGAGATATGTGAAAAACACCTTGATGATTGATTCTAAACAACGTTTGCCATGTTTTCAGTCGATATTATGGAGTTAATTTGGAAAAAAGTTCGCGTTTTGAGGACTGAATTTTCGTTTTTTTTTGGTAGCCAAATGTGATGTATAAAACGGAGCTATTTCTAATACACAAAGAATCTTTTTGGAAAAAATGAGCATCTGCTATCTAACTGAGAGTATCCTCATTGAAAACATCAGAAGTTCTTCAAAGGTAAATGATTTTATTTGAAGGCTTTTATGTTTTTGTTGAAATGTTGCGTGCTGGATGCTAACGCTAATGCTAACGCTAAATGCTACGCTAGCTAGCTACTTTTACACAGATTATTGTTTTCCTATGGTTGAGAAGCATATTTTGAAAATCTGAGATGACAGTGTTGTTTACAAAAGGCTAAGCTTGAGAGATGGCATATTTATTTCATTTCATTTGCGATTTTCATGAATAGTTAACGTTGCGTTATGGTAATGAGCTTAAGGCTGTAGTCACGATACCGGATCCGGGTTTGGGAGATCAGAGAGGTTAACACGGCCGACCCGCTCAGAGTATTAACACGGCCGACCCGCTCAACGTATTAACACGGCCGACCCGCTCAGCGTATTAACACGACCGGCCCGCTCAACGTATTAACACGGCCGACCCGCTCAACGTATTAACACGGCCGGCCCGCTCAACGTATTAACACGGCCGGCCCGCTCAGCGTATTAACACGGCCGACCAGCTCAACGTATTAACACGGCTCAACGTATTAACACGGCCGGCCCGCTCAACGTATTAACACGGCCGACCCGCTCAGCGAATTAACACGGCCGGCCCGCTCAACGTATTAACACGGCCGACCTGCTCAGCGTATTAACACGGCCGACCCGCTAAGAGTATTAACACGGCCGGCCCGCTCAGCGTATTAACACGGCCGGCCCGCTCAACGTATTAAGACGGCCGACCCGCTCAACGTATTAACACGGCTCGATGTATTAACACGGCCGACCCGCTCAATAAGCATTATTGGTCGGCTGCTTGTGGCGGCAGATTGACGAGGGCAGCCTTTTCTGAACTGAACTGACCAACACGCACCTCCAACAACACATAAAACCTCACATACAGTGCATTCAGAAAGTATTCAGACCCCTTGATTTTTATCCACATTTTGTTACGTTACAGCCTTATTCTAAAATGTATTAAATCCTTTTTCCCCCCTCATCAATCTACACACAATACCCCATAATGACAAAGCAATAACTGTTTTACATTTTTGCAAATGTATAAATAAAAAAAACTGAAATATCACATTTACATTAGTATTCAGACCCTGTACTTTGTTGAAGAACCTTTACAGCCTTGAGTCCTTGGGTATGACGCTACAAGCTTGGCACACCTGTATTTGAGGAATTTCTCACATTCTTCTCTGCAGATCCTCTCAAGCTCTGTCAGGTTGGATGGGGAGCGTCATTGCACAGCTTTTTCAGGTCTCTCCAGAGATGTTCGATTAGGTTCAAGTCCGGGCTCTGGCTGGGCCACTCAAGGACATTCAGAGACTCGTCCGGAAGCCACTCCTGCATTGTCATGCGTTTAGGGTCGTTTATGTGTTTAGGGTCGTTGTCCTATTGGAAGGTGAACCTTCACCCCAGTCTGAGGCCCTGAGCGGTCTGGAGCAGGTTTTCATCAAGGATCCCTCTGTACTTTGCTCCGTTCATCTTTCCCTCGATCCTGACTAGTCTCCCAGTCCCTGCTGCTGAAAAACATTGCCAGGTTTCCTCCAGACGTGATGCTTGGCATTCAGGCCAAAGAGTTCAATCTTGGTTTCATCAGACCAGAGAATCTTGTTTGTCATGGTCTTAAGAGTCCTTTAGGTGCCTTTTGGCAAACTCCAAGCAGGCTGTCATGTGCCTTTTTCTGAGGAGTGGCTTCCATGTGCCCACTCAACCATAAAGGCCTGATTGATGGAGTGCTGCAGAGATGTTTGTCATTCTTGAAGGTTCTCCCATCTCCACAGAGGAACTCTGGAGCTCTGTCGGAGTGACCACCTCCACCTCCTTGGTCAATTCCCTGACCAAGGCCCTTCTCCCCCGATTGCTCAGTTGGCCGAGTGGGCCAGCTCTAGGAAGAGTCTTGGTGGTTCCAAACTTCTTCCATTTAAGAATGATGGAGGCCACTGTGTTCTTGGGGACCTTTAATGCTGCAGAAATGTTTTGGTTCTATTCCCCAGATATTTGCCTCGACACAATCCTGTCTCAGAGTTCTTCGGACAATTCCTTCGGCCTTATGGCTTTGTTTATACTCTGACATGCACTGTTATCTGTGGGACCTTATATAGACACGTGTCTGCCTTTCCAAATCTTGTCCAATAAATGTAATTTACCACAGGTGGACTCCAATCAAGTTGTAGAAACATCTCAAGAATGATCAATGGAAATAGGATGCACCTGAGTCTCATAGCAAAGGGTCTGAATACTTATGTAAATAAGGTATTTCTGTTTTTTATTTTTAATATATTTGCAACATTTCAAAAAAACATTTTTTGCTTTGTCATTAAGGGGTATTGTGTGTAGATTGATGAGGGAACATTTAAAATGGATTTTAATCTATTTTAGAATAAGGCTGAAATGTAACAAAATGTGGAAAGTCAAGTCAAGTCAAGTCAAGAGGTCTGAATACTTTCTGAATCCACTCTAATTCTGCCCAAAACCAATGACAATTTCTCTCAACCAGTGGCAAATGGGCTTTTTAGTTGAGCACTGATGCCGCCCTGTGATAAACAATGCCCACTTTGTCAAAGGCAGGGGAGCAAAATATTTATCTTGTCCATTCCCAGCGCGCCTCTCCAGGGTGCTGTTGGAGAGACACATCACTGCGGCTCTCCACCAACGTTCCGTCATAAAAATCATCTAACATAAATCATGTAGCAGATATAGGATGTGGTAGAAAGAATATGTGGCCTTTTCTGTAGCCTACAGGCTGGGGATAAAATGGATGACAATGTAATGAGACACTTTTTACATCATGCAGGTTTCTCCGATCAAATAGCCCAACCTAAATGGCACCCAATCAAATAAAAAATGTGCTGTCATGGTAACAAACAACATACCCTGAGAACAGGACAGGTCAAAGTTAAATGGACATTATGGAATGGACAGTCACAACTGTTGTACAGAAGTTTCACCTTGTTGGCATGATCAGTGGTTTCAAGTATGTATCACAGCAAAAAATACAATACTTCTACATTTCCCGCTGTGTAAACACACTGCAAAAAGGCTCACGATAACTCCTGATAAAGTTGGGTAGCTGATATTCAGAGCTTAAATCACCAAATTGATTAGTCACAGGATTCCACTGCTGCCGACATGGTAGGCTACACCCCAGTAAGCATGAGCCGAACTCTTTTGGTCCAGACCCCATGTCTTTTTTGGTGTTTTACAAATGGTAGGCTTTCCACATAGATAGGCATTCATAACATTTAATTTTGGAAAATACGTATTTTTCCACCTAGGGTGGCAGAATGACAAGAACCAGCCCTGTGCATAACAGCTCCTTGTGTAGGGTGCATTGCCAAATGTGCCAAATAGCAAGTAAGGGCATTCCCAGAGAACAGACTGAGAGAAGAAGAGTCAGCGCAAACTCTCCAATTTACATCTCAGCACACACCTCCTCAGGGCTAGGGAGAGGAAGCATGGAGGAGTGTTGAGAGAAGAGAGAGGGGGGGAGAAGAGAGAGAGGGGTGAGAGAAGAGAGAGAGGGGGGGAGAAGAGAGAGAGAGGGGGAGAAGAGAGAGAGGGGGGTAGAAGAGAGAGAGAAGGGGGGGAGAAGGAAGCAGAGAGGAGTGCTGAGAGAGAGGGGAAGAGAAGAGAGAGGGGGGAGAAGAGAGAGAGAGGGGGAGAGAAGAGAGAGAGGGGGGTAGAAGAGAGAGAGGGGAGAGAAGAGAGAGAGAGGGGGGAGAAGAGAGAGGGAGGGGGAGAGAAGAGAGAGAGGGGGGAGAAGAGAGAGGGGGGGAGAAGAGAGAGAGAGGGGGGAGAAGAGAGAGAGAGGGGGGAGAAGAGAGAGAGGGGGAGAGAAGAGAGAGGGGGGGAGAGAAGAGAGAGAGAGGGGAGAGAAGAGAGAGAGGGGGGGAGAAGAGAGAGAGGGGGGGAGAGAAGAGAGAGAGGGGGGGTAGAAGAGAGAGAGAAGGGGGAGAAGGAAGCAGAGAGGAGTGCTGAGAGAGAGGGGGAGAGAAGAGAGGGGGGGAGAGAAGGAAGCAGAGAGGAGTGCTGAGAGAGAGGGGGAGAGAAGAGCGAGAGAGGGGGAGAGAAGAGAGAGAGGGGGAGAGAAGGAAGCAGAGAGGAGTGATGAGAGAGAGGGGGAGAGAAGAGAGAGAGAGGGGGAGAGAAGAGAGAGAGGGGGGAGAGAAGGAAGCAGAGAGGAGTGCTGAGAGAGAGGGGGAGAGAAGAGAGAGAGTGGGGAGAAGAGAGAGAGAGGGGGCTGGAAGAGAGAGGGGGGAGAGAAGGAAGCAGAGAGGAGTGCTGAGAGAGGGGGAGAGAAGAGAGAGAGAAGGGGGAGAAGAGGGGGAGAGAAGGAAGCAGAGAGGAGTGCTGAGAGAGAGGGGGATAGAAGAGAGAGAGGGGGAGAGAAGAGAGAGAGGGGGGAGAGAAGGAAGCAGAGAGGAGTGCTGAGAGAGAGGGGAAGAGAAGAGAGAGAGGGGGGAGGAGAGAGAGAGAGGGGGGAGAAGAGAGAGGGGGGGTGAAGAGAGAGAGAGGGGAGAGAAGAGAGAGAGAGGGGGGAGAAGAGAGAGAGGGGGAGAGAAGAGAGAGGGGGGAGAGAAGAGAGAGAGAGAGGGGAGAGAAGAGAGAGAGGGGGGGAGAAGAGAGAGAGAAAGAAAGAAAGAAATAAAGAAAGAGGAACATAAAACTCACTCTTTCATCCTCTCTGACAGGTACAGACAGACACAAACTCCCTACAACATTAATCATTGTGGGAGAAGTAGAAGTGGCCTGCTTCAAGGTTTTGTAAGGCTTTACTAAGGATCCATGGTTGTATTGTAAAGCTGCGCCTGGCAGGGCTTGTAAAATGAGTTGACATGGCATTAACAAGCAATCCAGAGCCACACACAGTGTCTTAAAGGTATTCCAAAAGCCCAGCGGCAGCAATTACAGAACCTATCAGCCATTTCCATGGCAACTAGCGTTGGAGGGATAATGCTGTCTTCTTCTCGGTCAGAATAAGCCGAAGGTAAAAAAATATTTTAAAAAAAGAGACGCCGATGACTAATTGTCCATTCAGCAATCACGGTTATGTACACAGTGAAGTAGAGAGGGATAAAGAGAAAGAGAGAGAGAGGGGAAGTGGAGAAAGAGAGAGAGAGAGAGAGAGAGAGAGAGAGAGAGAGAGAGAGAGAGAGAGAGAGAGAGAGAGAGAGAGAGAGAGAGAGAGAGAGAGAGAGAGAGAGAGAGAGAGAGAGAGAGAGAGAGAGAGAGAGAGAGAGAGAGAGAGAGTGAGGGAGAGAAAGAAAGAGAAAGAAAGACAGACTTAGCCTTAAACAGGCATGTGGCTGTTCACTTGGCCACATTCACAACACGATACAATCTGAAAGCAGTGCCTGCATGCGGCCAGCCTCAGAGCTTCCAGTGTGATGCAGGGTTAAGTGAATAACGGCTGGTATTTCAGGGTAAAATAGAACACTGTGCTAAGTGTGTTACAACATACTGTAGCCACAGCAGGCTAATATAGCAAAGACATCCACCAGGCACTAGCTCCAAGCGCAGACTCAGTGTAAACAATGCTGCTGCAACACAGGAAAGACATCCACCAGGCACTAGCTCCAAGCTAAGACTCAGGGTAAACAATGCTGCTGCAACACAGGAAAGACATCCACCAGGTACTAGCTCCAAGCTGAGCCTCAGAGTAAACAATGCTGCTGCAACACAGGAAAGACATCCACCAGGCACTAGCTCCAAGCTGAGCCTCAGGGTAAACAATGCTGCTGCAACACAGGAAAGACATCCACCAGGCACTAGCTCCAAGCTGAGCCTCAGAGTAAACAATGCTGCTGCAACACAGGAAAGACATCCACCAGGCACTAGCTCCAAGCTGAGCCTCAGAGTAAACAATGCTGCTGCAACACAGGAAATACATCCACCAGGCACTAGCTCCAAGCTGAGCCTCAGAGTAAACAATGCTGCTGCAACACAGGAAAGACATCCACCAGGCACTAGCTCCAAGCTAACCTTCAGGGTAAACAATGCTGCTGCAACACAGGAAAGACATCCACCAGGCACTAGCTCCAAGCTGAGCCTCAGGGTAAACAATGCTGCTGCAACACAGGAAAGACATCCACCAGGCACTAGCTCCAAGCGCAGACTCAGTGTAAACAATGCTGCTGCAACACAGGAAAGACATCCACCAGGCACTAGCTCCAAGCTAAGACTCAGGGTAAACAATGCTGCTGCAACACAGGAAAGACATCCACCAGGTACTAGCTCCAAGCTGAGCCTCAGAGTAAACAATGCTGCTGCAACACAGGAAAGACATCCACCAGGCACTAGCTCCAAGCTGAGCCTCAGGGTAAACAATGCTGCTGCAACACAGGAAAGACATCCACCAGGCACTAGCTCCAAGCTGAGCCTCAGAGTAAACAATGCTGCTGCAACACAGGAAAGACATCCACCAGGCACTAGCTCCAAGCTGAGCCTCAGAGTAAACAATGCTGCTGCAACACAGGAAATACATCCACCAGGCACTAGCTCCAAGCTGAGCCTCAGAGTAAACAATGCTGCTGCAACACAGGAAAGACATCCACCAGGCACTAGCTCCAAGCTAACCTTCAGGGTAAACAATGCTGCTGCAACACAGGAAAGACATCCACCAGGCACTAGCTCCAAGCTGAGCCTCAGGGTAAACAATGCTGCTGCAACACAGGAAAGACATCCACCAGGCACTAGCTCCAAGCGCAGACTCAGTGTAAACAATGCTGCTGCAACACAGGAAAGACATCCACCAGGCACTAGCTCCAAGCTGAGCCTCAGAGTAAACAATGCTGCTGCAACACAGGAAAGACATCCACCAGGCACTAGCTCCAAGCTGAGCCTCAGGGTAAACAATGCTGCTGCAACACAGGAAAGACATCCACCAGGCACTAGCTCCAAGCTAACCTTCAGGGTAAACAATGCTGCTGCAACACAGGAAAGACATCCACCAGGCACTAGCTCCAAGCTAACCTTCAGGGTAAACAATGCTGCTGCAACACAGGAAAGACATCCACCAGGCACTAGCTCCAAGCTGAGCCTCAGAGTAACCAATGCTGCTGCAACACAGGAAAGACATCCACCAGGCACTAGCTCCAAGCTAAGACTCAGAGTAAACAATGCTGCTGTAACACAGGAAAGACATCCACCAGGCACTAGCTCCAAGCTAAGACTCAGGGTAAACAATGCTGCTGTAACACAGGAAAGACATCCACCAGGCACTAGCTCCAAGCTAAGACTCAGAGTAAACAATGCTGCTGCAACACAGCAGAAAACCATTTCATATTTCCCCTCACTTAAAGGGTGGTACATCAATCGTGTTTTTTCAAACCACATGGCCTGACCAGCAAAATATCTAGAGCCAATTACAGTGTATGAAGTTGTTGCCTGGTGATGGTAGTTGTAATGCTGCTGTTCGCTCCCGGATACTGATGTACTGTGTCTTGTACTGTATAGGATCCTATAAACAGACAGACTGACAGACACACACTGTCAGGCCCTGAGCTTAGATATCTCTGTATGTCTAGGGGTTTTTGTATGTCTATGTTGGCCTGATATGGTTCCCAATCAGAGACAGCTGTTTATCGTTGTCTCTGATTGGGGATCATATTTAGGTAGCCATTTTCCTAATTTGTGTTGTGGGATCTTGTCTATGTTTAGTTGCCTGTCAGCACTAGTTTGTACAGCTTCACGTTTCGTTTGGTTGTTTGCTGTTTTTGTTCATTCATTAAAAAAGAGAATGTACACATACCACGCTGCGCCATGGTCCGATCATTATGACGAACAAGGCTACAAGGCTAGGTAGAGGGATACTGTCACATGGAATGATGCTGGAGAGACGAAGCAGGTACGGGGAGGCACCCCCGACTCCGCCGGCGGCGGAATCCACCCCGACGTCACCAACAAAACAAACAAAACAAACTCCTGGACTGGCTGGGCGAACAAGAACTAACGATCCAGCTGAGGCCCGACGTGGGATGGGCGCCATCCGAGCCAGCCGGGGCAAGGGAACCTCTCAAGTCAGCTAGGGCATGGAAACCTCTCGAGCCAGCTAGGGCATGGAAACCTCTCGAGCCAGCTAGGGCATGGAAACCTCTCGAGCCAGCTAGGGCATGGAAACCTCTCAAGCCAGCTAGGGCATGGAAACCTCTTGAGCCAGCTAGGGTGTGGAAACCTCTTGAGCCAGCTAGGGCATGGAAACCTCTCGAGCCAGCTAGGGCATGGAAACCTCTCGAGCCAGCTAGGGCATGGAAACCTCTCTTGCCAGCTAGGGCATGGGAACCTCTCGAGTCAGCTAGGTCATGGAAACCTCTCGAGTCAGCTAGGGCATGGAAACCTCTCGAGTCAGCTAGGGCATGGGAACCTCTCGAGTCAGCTAGGGCATGGAAACCTCTCGAGTCAGCTAGGGCATGGAAACCTCTCGAGTCAGCTAGGGCATGGAAACCTCTCGAGTCAGCTAGGGCATGGAAACCTCTCGAGCCAGCTAGGGCATGGAAACCTCTCGAGCCAGCTAGGGCATGGAAACCTCTCGAGCCAGCTAGGGCATGGAAACCTCTCGAGCCAGCTAGGGCATGGAAACCTCTCGAGCCAGCTAGGGCATGGAAACCTCTCGAGTCAGCTAGGGCATGGAAACCTCTCGAGTCAGCTAGGGCATGGAAACCTCTCGAGCCAGCTAGGGCATGGAAACCTCTCGAGCCAGCTAGGGCATGGAAACCTCTCGAGCCATGCAGAAGCGGGGAACAGAGCTGGGGAACTGACAAATATAGGGGAGGTAATAACAGGTGATGAGTGAGTCCAGGTGAGTCCAATATCGCTGATGTGCATGACGAGGGAAGGCAGATGTACATAATGGATGATAGGAGTGCATGATACAGGGCAGCCTAGTACCCTCAGGCGCCGGGGGGGGGGGGGGGGGGGTGGGGGGGGGGGGGGGAGCAGGCGTGACAGATACTTCCAGTGACCTGGCCACAGACAGAGAGAGCTATCCAGGGAAGAAAACTATTAGGGCCCAGTTTGTCCTGTGTCTTCTCCCCTCAAGTAGCCTACTGACACTAACACAGAGAGATCACATGGGCACACACACACACAGACCCCCACATACAGACAGACACACACACAAACACGCGCGTGCGCACACACACACACACAGTTTGTCTTACCTTGCATTTGACCTACTGAGTAAAAATGAACAATTAAATTAACAAAAGGAGGGCCTGCATAGTGTCTCTTTGATATTGTGTGTGTGTGCGTGCGTGCGTGCGTGCGTGCGTGTGTGTGTGTGTGTGTGTGTGTGTGTGTGTGTGTGTACGTCCTGGCACATACGTGCATGTATGTGCACACACACACACAACTTAAGTCAGCCTTCGTCCTTATATACGGCTGTAGGTGTCAGCTATCCTGACCCACTTCTATCCCTCCACAAATGGATATAACATTTAAACAATCGTGACCTCATTTTCCAGATAATAATATCCCACGCAGGCCTGGGTAGAGAAAAAAACCTGCCAGGCCCACTGAGCTTAGAATGCATGAAATGCCAAGAAAAAGATCATGCAATTTGTCCAATTCTTTTGACTTTAACTCATATGCTCATGTTGGTTTGGATCCATCCGATCTGACTCTACTGTCAATGACATAAGATGCTGTGTGTACTTCAGGGTAGTTATTATGGTGTGTGTAGTTCAGGGTAGTTATTATGGTGTGTGTAGTACAGGGTAGTTATTATGGTGTGTGTAGTACAGGGTAGTTATTATGGTATGTGTAGATCAGGGTAGTTATTATGGTGTGTGTAGATCAGGGTAGTTATTATGGTGTGTGTAGTACAGGGTAGTTATTATGGTATGTGTAGTTCAGGGTAGTTATTATGGTGTGTGTAGTACAGGGTAGTTATTATGGTGTGTGTAGTACAGGGTAGTTATTATGGTGTGTGTAGTGTGGAGTACAGGGTAGTTATTATGGTGTGTGTAGATCAGGGTAGTTATTATGGTGTGTGTAGTACAGGGTAGTTATTGTGGTGTGTGTAGATCAGGGTAGTTATTATGGTGTGTGTAGTACAGGGTAGTTATTATGGTATGTGTAGATCAGGGTAGTTATTATGGTGTGTGTAGATCAGGGTAGTTATTATGGTGTGTGTAGTACAGGGTAGTTATTATGGTATGTGTAGTTCAGGGTAGTTATTATTGTGTGTGTAGTACATGGTAGTTATTATGGTGTGTGTAGTACAGGGTAGTTATTATGGTGTGTGTAGATCAGGGTAGTTATTATGGTGTGTGTAGTACAGGGTAGTTATTATGGTGTGTGTAGTACAGGGTAGTTATTATGGTGTGTGTAGATCAGGGTAGTTATTATGGTGTGTGTAGTACAGGGTAGTTATTGTGGTGTGTGTAGATCAGGGTAGTTATTATGGTGTGTGTAGATCGGGGTAGTTATTATGGTGTGTGTAGATCAGGGTAGTTATTATGGTGTGTGTAGTACAGGGTAGTTATTATGGTATGTGTAGTTCAGGGTAGTTATTATGGTGTGTGTAGATCGGGGTAGTTATTATGGTGTGTGTAGATCAGGGTAGTTATTATGGTGTGTGTAGTACAGGGTAGTTATTGTGGTGTGTGTAGATCAGGGTAGTTATTATGGTGTGTGTAGATCGGGGTAGTTATTATGGTGTGTGTAGATCAGGGTAGTTATTATGGTGTGTGTAGTACAGGGTAGTTATTATGGTATGTGTAGTACAGGGTAGTTAGTACGGTGTGTGTAGTACTGGGTAGTTATTATGGTATGTGTAGTTCAGGGTAGTTATTATGGTGTGTGTAGTTCAGGGTAGTTATTATGGTATGTGTAGTTCAGGGTAGTTATTATGGTGTGTGTAGTACAGGGTAGTTATTATGGTATGTGTAGATCAGGGTAGTTATTATGGTGTGTGTAGTTCAGGGTAGTTATTATGGTGTGTGTAGTTCAGGGTAGTGTTATGAATGGAAGTGACAGTCGTGTGTGTGTGTGTGTGTGTGTGTGTGTGTGTGCGTGTGTGTGTGTGTGTGTGTGTGTGTGTGTGTGTGTGTGTGTGTGTGTGTGCTACAGTATGAATTCCTGAACACTTAAAACCTCCCAGAAAACAATAGCAGGTGAAGGAGAAGTAGTTTACCAGACCGCTGCAGGTGTTGAGAGAGGCAAAAGAGTCGGTGTGGTTGACAATCCATCCCGAGTAGAAGCAGAGCTGGTCTCTGGCCAGGTGCGACCATTTAGGGGGGTCTGTTTCGCCTCCCCTCTCCTCGACCACAAACCCCTCAGACAGAAAAGCGGCATCCCTTTTCAGGCGTAAGTACAGGTCTTTTCCAAAAGCAGGTAAAGAGAAAAATAAGGTGTCCTCCACAGAGTTTAGTCCACCCCGGGAATCGACAGAGCGCTGGCCGCGCCGACGCGCGCTGCGCCTGGATGAGTCATGCAACAGGTGAGCCTCCTCTCCAGAGAGCTCCACGGGAACCACCATGTCCACCAAGTCCGTGTCATAACAGGAGTGATCTATGGGAAAGGAGAAGGGAATAACTTATTAAACATTGAGTGTAACTTTCTGTGTCAACGTCTGTTTGAAAACAATATGCTATTGTTTTCATATTGCCAAGTTGTCTTGAGCTGTCTGTGGTGTGATGTAGGCTAGTTATTCAATGACATAGCAGCCTATTTCACAACAAATGGGGAGAATTGTACTATGTATTGGTTATTAAATAAGGCATATTTGGGGTCATCGAACTTATTCAAATCACTTATTCAACTCATCTCGCATTGTGTGTAACTTCGTTGTGAGAGGGCGCTGGAAAACGGCAGAGAAAACGCAGACATAGCTGCAGCAAAGTTACTCTTGCAGAGCAGCACAGAACATTTTGAGAGAGAGAGACAGAGGGAGAGAAAAATAAAAGAGAGAGATAGAGGGAGAGAAAAATAAAAGAGAGAGAGATTCCCCAAGCAAACAAAGCCCATTTAATTGAATTGATCGAGAGAGAGAGAGAGAGAGAGAGAGGGAGAGAGAGAGAGAGAAAGAGAGAGAGAGATCCGACAACCACTACAGGCTCCCTGGCAAAACAATGATTCAAAGTTACAAAGTATCTACAACGCAGGTGTTACGTTGTACTTACCAGTCATCGCCTTCACTCCGAAACAGAAGAGGAATATAGACAGGAGAAGCTGCGGAGCATGGCTGTCATACATGATAAAGACTAGCTGTGACTGCAGAGGGTGTACGCGCCTGCACAGCGAACCAGGACTGCAGGGAACTTCCACAAAGTTAGTGAAGTTAATCGGAACTCCAGGCAAAGGGAATTTGAAGCGCTAGACACGCCTGTCGCACTTCGGCACTGCCTCCGCGACCAGCGGATTGGTTAGGGTAGTTTAACCAAAACATCTCTAACGTTTGATTGGACAGAAACAACGTCAATCATTGGGGGGCTGCAACTTAACACGTGGTTTTAGTGTAAAGGAGAAAATATTTGGGAATGTTATATATATTTATTTTCATGGGTTGTGCAGTGCAGTTGCAATATAACCCACTGTTATTTGATATATGCTTGTTTATCAACTTGTGGGACAAAGTCCACATTAAATGTGTAGGGCCTGTAATAGCCGATCGACAGTATTTTCAGTCCAAGTGTTAGGAATCAATAGGCAACTAAATGAAAGCTGTGAATCAATTCAAGCAGTGCAATTGTAGCCTGTTCAGCCTGCATTTGCTAGACTGATTGCGATGACTGTAGGTCTAGCTGGTTACATGTCTGTTCACAGGCCAAGAAACATGTTGCTTCAATTCAACCTCTGGGATAAAACGAAATACACAAGAAGAAAAGCATGCAGAAAAACCACAGTACAAATCACATAGAGGGGCTTTAGCTGGGCTAGCTAATGGACTGTTAAAGTCTCTCATCAGCTCCTAATTGCAAATGGGAAGAAAATGTGTTTCAATTAGTGAGGGAGATGTACATCAGTGGTTGGCCTCTGGCAATGTGTCCCAGTTTGATAAGTCAGGATGAAATTCCCAGCCGTCCTGAGTGTGCTTACATTGTCTAATGTACCACAACCAGGACCTGCCTCTGTGTGCCTGTCTGTCTGTCTGCCTGTCTGTCTGTCTGTCTGTCTGTCTGCTGGTCTGCCTGTCTGCCTGTGTGCCTGCCTGCCTGTGGGCGTGTCTGTATGCCTCTCTGCCTGTCTGCCTGTCTGTCTGTCTGTGGGTGTGTCTGTCTGCCTCTCTGCCTGCCTGTCTGTGTGCGTGTCTGTGTGCCTCTCTGCCCATCTGTCTGCCTGTCTGTCTGTCCGTCTGTTTGTCTGTGTGCGCACACTGCTCTTTTCATCAACAACCAAGCGGTTTTCTAGATATAGCCTACAGAGATAAAGGGTGTGGAGAAGGCAATCAGTTTGCCTCTGTCTCCAGCAGGCAGCACAGCCTCTGCATCAGCCACGGTCGAACACTGCCACCAGATATGGATGCAGTCATTTACAATAGGCCAACCCGGTCTATCCTAACCCAGCCCAGAGCCAGCCCCACACACAAAAATACTATTCTGTCTATCCAACTACACTGGCAGTCATTTACAATAGGCCAACCCGGTCTATCCTAACCCAGCCCAGAGCCAACCCCACACACACAAATACTATTCTGTCTATCCAACTACACTGGCAGTCATTTACAATAGGCCAACCCGGTCTATCCTAACCCAGCCCAGAGCCAGCCCCACACACAAAAATACTATTCTGTCTATCCAACTACACTGGCAGTCATTTACAATAGGCCAACCCGGTCTATCCTAACCCAGCCCAGAGCCAACCCCACACACACAAATACTATTCTGTCTATCCAACTACACTGGCAGTCATTTACAATAGGCCAACCCGGTCTATCCTAACCCAGCCCAGAGCCAACCCCACACACACAAATACTATTCTGTCTATCCAACTACACTGGCAGTCATTTACAATAGGCCAACCCGGTCTATCCTAACCCAGCCCAGAGCCAACCCCACACACACAAATACTATTCTGTCTATCCAACTACACTGGCAGTCATTTACAATAGGCCAACCCGGTCTATCCTAACCCAGCCCAGAGCCAACCCCACACACACAAATACTATTCTGTCTATCCAACTACACTGGCAGTCATTTACAATAGGCCAACCCGGTCTATCCTAACCCAGCCCAGAGCCAACCCCACACACACAAATACTATTCTGTCTATCCAACTACACTGGCAGTCATTTGATTGCCTTTACTGCTTCATTGGTTATGGGGTGTGCTTCAGAGCATCAATCACAAACAAATAGACTCAGCCCATTGGAAGACACTTTAACAGATCAGCACTGACCGGACAAAAGCTGATTGGTGGCACTACTGCCGACTCACGTTCCTGTTCATTCGAGTAGAAAAGGGGCTGAAGTAACTGAATTGTGTGAAAGAAGCATGTGTGTGCGTGCGGGTGCATGTGTGTGTGCGTGTGTATGTGTGTGTGTGTGTGTGTGTGTGTGTGTGTGTGTGTGTGTGTGTGTGTGTGTGTGTGTGTGTGTGTGTGCTACACCAGGTCTACATCCCAAATGGCACCCTCTTCCCTATATGGTGCCAGACTTTTGGTCCGAAGTAGTACACTATAAGTGGCAATAGGGTTCCATTTGGGACATGGCCCTGGTGTAGCACGCACACACACACACACACACACACACACACACACACACACACACACACACAATCTAATCTAATCTAATTCCAGGGGTAGCCCTGGTTCAATCTAATTCCAGGGGTAGCCGTGGTTCAATCTAATTCCAGTGGTGGCCCTGGTTCAATCTAATTCCAGTGGTAGCCGTGGTTCAATCTAATTCCAGTGGTAGCCGTGGTTCAATCTAATTCCAGTGGTAGACCTGGTTCAATCTAATTCCAGTTGTAGCCCTGGTTCAATCTAATTCCAGTGGTAGCCCTGGTTCAATCTAATTCCAGTGGTAGCCCTGGTTCAATCTAATTCCAGTGGTGGCCCTGGTTCAATCTAATTCCAGTGGTAGCCCTGGTTCAATCTAATTCCAGTGGTAGCCATGGTTCAATCTAATTCCAGTGGTAGCCCTGGTTCAATCTAATTCCAGTGGTAGCCCTGGTTCAATCTAATTCCAGTGGTAGCCATGGTTCAATCTAATTTCAGTGGTGGCCCTGGTTCAATCTAATTCCAGTGGTAGCCATGGTTCAATCTAATTCCAGTGGTAGCCCTGGTTCAATCTAATTCCATTGGTAGCCATGGTTCAATCTAATTCCAATGGTAGCCTTTCTCATAACTCTCTCTCTTCCATCAATAGTCCATACATCATCCAGACCACAGGAGTCTGCTGGGGGAGGACGACTCATAATATTGCCTGGAACGGAGCGAATGGAATGGCATCAGGCACATGGAAGACATGTATTTGATACCATTCCACCCAACTCCGCTCCAGCCATTACCACGAGCCGGTCCTTCCCAATTGAGGTGTCACCAACCTCCTGTGATCCACATCCATATCAACACAGAGATTGTTTTTTCATACCTCTGTTTTCCTACCCTGGTCTGTTTTCCTACCTGTTTGTACTGCCTTGCCAACTCGTTCATTGTAACACCAAACAGACAGACTATAGGATCTGGCAGGGCAGCAAAGATCTAGGACAAGGCTATACTATTTTCCTCCGAGAGTGACTGAATATCTTTTGTCATTGCAGTTTGGTTTTGTTTCATGGACCATGGTTAGACTGTGGGGTAGTGAGTCTGGCGACAGTACATTTCTTCTGTTGAGACCTGACAGACAAGCCCCAGAGTATCAGGACTGAAGGAAGCTAAGCTGTCTTTTCTAAGGAAGGAACAGGTCCTAGACTAATCCTCTATGGAGCCTCTGCGTGTGTGTTTGTGTGTGTGTGTGTGTGTGTGTGTGTGTGTGTGTGTGTGTGTGTGTGTGTGTGTGTGTGTGTGTGTGTGTGTGTGTGTGTGTGTGTGTGTGTGTGTGTGTGTGTGTGTGTGTGTGTGTGTGTGTGTGTGTGTGTGTGTGTGTGTGTGTGTGTAAATCTCTGGAATGAGTCTCTAGAGTGAGTCTCTAGAGTGAGTCTGTCTCAATAGACTCCGGCTTGTGTGTGTTTGCGTGCTTGTGTGTGGATTATTCCCAATTCCAGGGCTTTGATTTCTAACGTTCTAAAGCTAGGGGAACCTCCAAAGACCTCTGCTTTCTCTCCGGGACAAGCAGCCAGCCCTAAACACTGATCTGAAGTCCGTCAAACATTTTCCTTATAATGGTAAACGATAGGATTCAGGGAGGGTAAACTGATCCCATATCTGTGCCAACCAGTCAAACAGAGCTGTCCCACTATAGCAGACCCAGGGATCATCAACTAGATTCAGCCGCTGGCAGATTTCTTTCTTGGGCAGATGGTCAGGGGGCCGTAATGTAATTACAAGTCAATTGTAGACTGCAGATTGACCGCAAGAAGCCAAAACAGATACAACATTTGACAAAAACATAGTAATTTCAAACCTTACTTACATTTGTATACAATCACGTCTACTGTGCATGGGAATATTTACAAACAGATTTTCTAAATGAAAATCCCTTGGAGATGATTTCCAGATGTTTTTACAGTCTTTATGTACAACAATAAAACAAGTTTGCTCAGAAAACTTGGGGGCCAAGTAAAATCACCCATGGGCCAAATTCGTCCCGCGAGCCACCAGTTATGGAACCCTGCAGGGTAGAGTGACTGGGAAGTGATTTACGTCACTGATAGACGAGGGCAATGTGATCAACTTGACACTTTCAAATGACTCCACATCAATCAAATCAAAATGATTGGTCACATACAGATATTTAACAGATGTTCACACATACACACACACATACACACACACACATACACACACACATACACACACACACACACAATCTGTGCACCTCACTTTGACATTACAATCCCCAAGCCATAGCGCCCCATGAAAATTACTTATGTCATAGCAGGCAGTAAGTAGCGATCCCAAATGACACCCTATTCACTATAAAGTGCACTTCTATTGACCAGAACCCGATGCCATTTGGGACAAAGCCTTTTTCTCAGTCTTTTATCCAACATTTTCTTGCTGAATTCAGAGGTGTGCTCATTCAGAGGTGTGTTCATCCTCGGATGGGGCCACAGTGTCTCCTGACCCCTCCTGTCTCAGCCTCCAGTATTTATGCTGCAGTAGTTTATGTGTCGGGGGGGCTAGGGTCAGTTTGTTATATCTGGAGTACTTCTCCTGTCCTATTCGGTGTCCTGTGTGAATCTAAGTGTGCGTTCTCTAATTCTCTCCTTCTCTCTTTCTTTCTCTCTCTCGGAGGACCTGAGCCCTAGGACCATGCCCCAGGACTACCTGACATGATGACTCCTTGCTGTCCCCAGTCCACCTGACCGTGCTGCTGCTCCAGTTTCAACTGTTCTGCCTTATTATTATTCGACCATGCTGGTCATTTATGAACATTTGAACATCTTGGCCATGTTCTGTTATAATCTCCACCCAGCACAGCCAGGAGAGGACTGGCCACCCCACATAGCCTGGTTCCTCTCTAGGTTTCTTCCTAGGTTTTGGCCTTTCTAGGGAGTTTTTCCTAGCCACCGTGCTTCTACACCTGCATTGCTTGCTGTTTGTGGTTTTAGGCTGGGTTTCTGTACAGCACTTTGAGATATCAGCGGATGTACGAAGGGCTATATAAATTGATTTGATTTGATTTGATTTGATTAGTGCATGCGACTGAAAAAATTGAAATGAACAACTCAAATGTCTTATTGGACAAGCCCGGGTAAGTCCCTCCCTGTTTCAGTTAGTTTTCTTCTGTTTGGTTGAACACGACCCAGGTAAACCCACCTCTGACAGACTGCAGCCAGCTTTCTATTCTCTCCATCTCATCCAGGTTTGTGACTCACCATAGTTATACCTGGCTCGTATCAACAATCCTTTCAGCGATGTCCGTCTCTCTTGCCCACCAATGGGAAATGTGTCATTCACAACTGTTAAAGAATCTCTCCACCTTGTAGATAAATGTAAACAAGCCTGGCTTGAAGCAATGACCATACAGTTCCAATCAGAACAAGCACACCAACTCCTACGCCAAAAAGGTCAAGACCTGCACTCTTCCTACAACACAGTATTCTTTGTTCCAGCCCAGCACTAACACACCTGATTCAACCACCAATTCATTTAATATAGGTGTTTTAGCACTAGGATGCACCCCAACCCCATCCCTGCCTCCCCTCTACAGTTAACTTGGAGTTGAGTTTCACATAGGAGAGAGCTAGGACATGACCTTTGACCCAGAGGCTGTATGTGTCTTATTTGAGCTCCAGACAGTCAGGTGGTAAGACAGGCCGACGGACGGACAGATGGAAATGGACAGACGGAGACGGACAGACAGATACAGACAGACAGATACAGACAGACGGAGACGGACAGACAGATACAGACAGACAGATACAGACAGACAGATACAGACAGACAGATACAGACATACATATACAAACAGACACAGTACATGCAGACAGACAGATACAGACAGACACAGTACATGCAGACAGACAGATACAGACAGACACAGTACATGCAGACAGACAGATACAGACATACATATACAAACAGACACAGTACATGCAGACAGACAGACAGATACAGACACAGTACATGCAGACAGACAGACAGATACAGACATACATATACAGACAGACACAGTGCATGCAGACAGACAGAAACAGACATACATATACAAACAGACACAGTACATGCAGACAGACAGACAGATACAGACACAGTACATGCAGACAGACAGAAACAGACAGATACAGACATACATATACAAACAGACACAGTGCATGCAGACAGACAGAAACAGACATAGGCATCTCTCAGCCTGGGAGTCTGTCATTCCACACGGTGAAGTAGAGTTGTGGCCCGCATTTGCTGTTTTCAAGCCTGCTCTGGTGGGAACAATCCTGGGAGCATTCTGTGTCAGTCAGGAGTGTGTGTGTGTGTGTGTGTGTGTGTGTGACTTTCAGCTTTGGAAAAGCAAAACATTCATCCCAAGTATGAA
>NC_143047.1:37020000-37127500 GCF_057628025.1 Oncorhynchus mykiss
AACCAATCCAGTAAATATGGAGGAGGAGTTATGTCGCCCTGCGGTCACCTTGTTAACGTCCAAAAGCAGAAGTCAGGTCACAGGCTCTCTTTTTTCATTTCCCCTGAAAACCAGAACATCCAGTTGTTGAGGACTCAGCAGAGACTACACCACACATGAAAGACGGCGAGAGAGATAGAGAGTGATATAGAGAGACAGAGACAAAGACAGAGAGAGAGAGAGAGAGAGAGAGAGATACAGAGATACAGAAATACAGAGAGAGATACAGAGAGAGATACAGAGAGAGAGAGAGAGATACATACAGAGAAAGAGAGAGTAGGTGTGAGTCCTACTGACCTGAGCCTGGGCAGTGGTGTCATTCAGAGCTCTACTCAGAGCCTGGGTCAGCCCTCTACGCAGGTTCTGTCTCTGAATGCTGTCCAGGCGGTTCCTTCTCACATGGATGGTCAGAACTGTAGAGACAAACATATGAGAGGGAGAGAGAGAGGGGGTGGGAGAGAGAGAGAGAGAGGGGGGGTGGGAGAGAGAGAGAGAGAGAGGGGGGGGTGGGAGAGAGAGAGAGAGAGGGGGGTGGGAGAGAGAGAGAGAGAGAGAGAGAGAGAGGGGGTGGGAGAGAGAGAGAGAGTGAGAGAGAGAGAGAGAGAGGGAGAGAGAGAGAGAGAGGGGGGGTGGGAGAGAGAGAGAGAGAGAGAGAGAGAGAGAGAGAGAGAGAGAGAGAGAGAGAGAGAGAGAGAGGGAGGCAGGGAAGAGAAGAGAAGAGAGGGAAGGCATATTCTATTTGGAAAATAGAACTATATATAGTCAACTATATATCTGTGTATTTAAAACCATAACCCCAACTACGACCAACAATGTAACAACCTGTTGAGAAAAGGTTCATGGCATTCTTTTTTCTGTGTCTCTTACTTGTTTTAACCCAGATCTTCTCTGTGACGTTACACTGCCGGGGTGGAGCCTCCGTGGTGGTGGTGAAGGGGAACGGGGTGGTCGTCCCTCTGGGTTTGGTCTTTGGGATTGGAGGTGACAGTGTTCTCCTGGAGGCTGGAGCAGTGGTGGTGGTGGTGGTTCTGCGTGTTGTTGTCGTGGTTGGGCTTTCTGTGATTGGCTGTGTTGTGGTTGTGGTTGAAGCTATGGTTGTGGTGGTCACGGTCGTGAGCTGGAGGGATGCAGTCGTTGTGTCCTCTCGGGGGGTCAAAGGTGACACCTGTGATGTTGTGAGTGCAGGCCTGTCAGCTAAGGTGAGGTTCCCTGTTTGGGATAATCTGGTCTCGTTGTCTTTGGGGAAATTAACCCCTGTCTCTCTGGATGTTCCCACGGTTAACTCCTCCATCGCTGTCTCTGTAACAAGAACAGAAGTCACACTCACTTCCTCTGAGAGATGGGAGGGGAATGATGATGTCACACTGGATGTCAGGGCAATTAATGATGATGTAACACCACGAGACATGAGTGCGGAGGAAGAGGACATACCAGTGGACAAGTGGACAGAGGATGATGATGTCACGCTGGATGCCAGGGAGCTGGGTGATGAAGTCACACCATGGGACATGAGGGCAGAGGATGATGATGTCACGCTGGATGCCAGGGAGCTGGGTGATGAAGTCACACCATGGGACATGAGGGCAGAGGATGATGATGTAAGAGCAGGTGACAAAAGGGCAGAGGGTGATGACGTCATACCAGTGGAGGGGAAGACACTTGATGGGGATGGTGAAATCACAGTCAACCCAGAAGTGGATGATGATGTTGAATCAGAACGGTCCATGGAGAGGGAGGACAGACTGGGAGCTGTGGTGGGACTGGACACACTGGTGATGTGAGATTGGTGTGACACGACGGATGATGACGATGTCATTGATAACAAGGCGGAAGATGATGAAGACAATGGTGATGAAGATATCGCTGCTGCTGCTGATGATGAAAATGGTGATGATGATGATCGTGAAGATGGTGATGAAGATGATGGTGATGACGATGACGATGGTGAGGATGATAATGATAGTGATGATGATGATGATGAGGGTGATGATGGCAAGTCTACTTGTACGTTCATTGTTGAGTTAGTATGTCCCGTATCCATAATGACATGTTCATGGGGTGCAGGGGTATTCAGAACTGTTGCGTCAGAAATAGTGACAGACTCCGACGTGCTAACACTTACATTCCTCTCAGACGCTGTATACTTGCTCTGATGGGCAGATGAGATGTAGATGATGGCTGAAATAGTCACAGAGTTATCAGGTGTGGTAGAGACTGGCATGGACACTGATAATGGTGATGTTACCCCCTCTAACAGGGGAGTGTTGTTCTCTGGCATGGACACTGATAATGCTGATGTTACCCCCTCTAACAGGGGAGTGTTGTTCTCCGTGGTTCTCTTCTGTGTAGTGGAGGATATAGAAGCCATCAGATTGGCTGGTGTCAAACTCCAGGGCTTGGGTAATGGTGTCACTTTAGAATATGTGACTGATGTGTGTCCAACAAAGGTATCCTCTCTCCCATTTGATATCAGTGTAGCTGCACCAGGGGAGAATGCTCTATCAGGTGAGTGAGAGGAGACAGATGGTAGAGAAAGATACCCTCTACGTCCATTGAATCCCAGGCTTTTAGTGGAAAGTCCTCCTGTATCAGAGGTTATGGTGTTAAAATATGTAGACCATGTTGTTGAGGACACGCCCATTTTCCTGTCTGTATCAGAATGAGAAAGAGAACTATGCTCACTTATTAATGGTGTCTGTGACGGAGTAGGGTATTCCCTCATGACGGTAGGACTTTCTGACATTGTAGAGAGAACATCTTTTCCCCTTGTTGTGCTTTTCGTTCTGTGGGAGACAAGTTTAAGAGGAGTCGGAACAGCCTCTGCAGTGTTAACATATGCAGGGATATCAGTGGGGCGTGGATAAGGAGAACCTTCAGAGTCAGTCCCTCTGGAAATCAAGGAGTCCTCTGTAACATAAGAGGAGGGTGTTGGAGAACTCATTAATGGGGGTGTTCCCTTATAAACATGAACACTTAGGTCTGTGATGTAAGTGGAGGAATCCTCAACTATAGCAGAAAGGGGCCAAACTGAGCCAGTCTCTGTGTTCTCAGCAGGCGTGTGTGTAATATCAGCAGAAGCATCAAGTGGTGTCAGATGTTCAGGTGAACTGGAGTGGACCTGGGCTGTGGAGTGGACCTGGGCTGTGGAGTGGACCTGGGATGTGGAGTGGACCTGGGCTGTGGAGTGGACCTGGGCTGTGGAGTGGACCTGGGATGTGGAGTGGACCTGGGCTGTGGAGTGGACCTGGGCTGTGGAGTGGACCTGGGCTGTGGAGTGGACCTGGGCTGTGAGGTGGACCTGGGATGTGGAGTGGACCTGGGATGTGGAGTGGACCTGGGCTGTGGAGTGGACCTGGGCTGTTGAGTGGACCTGGGCTGTGGAGTGGACCTGGGATGTAGAGTGGACCTGGGCTGTGGAGTGGACCTGGGCTGTGGAGTGTGTTTGAAAAGTGTGATCTGTCTCGCCTGTCGCAGTAGGATCGGGTGAGCCGACAAACAGTGAGGTCCATGTTGAGGACATGTCTCTCTCTGCTGTATCAGGGGACGTTTCAGATAACATTTCAGTTGACATTTCAGAGGAATTTACAGGGGACATTTCAGCTGACTTATCTAGGGACATTTCAGGGGTCATATCAGGGGAACCTACCTCAGACCCTGTGCTAACAGAAATATACAATGGCCTTGTTTGAAACTGGGTCGCTGACGGTGAGGTAGCGCGAGGCGTCGCTAACAGCACTACAGGTCTGTGTGTAGATGTGGTTCCTCTAGAGCCAGACTGGGTCGGTGCATCATCAGTTCTGTGGAGACTAGAGACAGTTGGGTTAAAGTAAGGGTGCTTGGTGGTCAGGATGATGGAGAGGGTGAATTGGGGAACCTGGGGTACTGTTGAGGGACTAGCATGCAGGGTGGGAGAGGTTAACGCCCGTGTCAGGTGCTGAGCTAAAGTTGATGGATCAGTGACAGCAAGTGACATCAGGCCCGTGTCAGAATTCAAAGAAAGAGTCAGCGAGGTTAGAGGGGTCAATCCTGCTTCTCCAAGGGTTACGCTACTAGCAGACATGGGCGAGTCACTCAGTGTTCCAGATACAGAGCTGAGAATGGAGTCACTCAGTGTTCCAGATACAGAGCTGAGAGTGGAGTCACTCAGTGTTCCAGATACAGAGCTGAGAGTGGAGTCACTCAGTGTTCCAGATACAGAGCTGAGAGTGGAGTCACTCAGTGTTCCAGATACAGAACTGAGAGTGGAGTCACTCAGTGTTCCAGATACAGAGCTGAGAATGGAGTCACTCAGTGTTCCAGATACAGAGCTGAGAATGGAGTCACTCAGTGTTCCAGATACAGAGCTGAGAATGGAGTCACTCAGTGTTCCAGATACAGAGCTGAGAGTGGAGTCACTCAGTGTTCCAGATACAGAGCTGAGAGTGGAGTCACTCAGTGTTCCAGATTCAGAACTGAGAGTGGAGTCACTCAGTGTTCCAGATACAGAACTGAGAGTGGAGTCACTCAGTGTTCCAGATACAGAGCTGAGAATGGAATCACTCAGTGTTCCAGATACAGAGCTGAGAATGGAGTCACTCAGTGTTCCAGATACAGAGCTGAGAATGGAGTCACTCAGTGTTCCAGATACAGAGCTGAGAATGGAGTCACTCAGTGTTCCAGATACAGAGCTGAGAGTGGAGTCACTCAGTGTTCCAGATACAGAGCTGAGAGTGGAGTCACTCAGTGTTCCAGATTCAGAACTGAGAGTGGAGTCACTCAGTGTTCCAGATACAGAACTGAGAGTGGAGTCACTCAGTGTTCCAGATACAGAGGTGACAATGGAGTCACTGAGGGGGTGACTTCTTGTCTGAGCAGTTGAATCCAAGCTGACTTCCCCTCCTGCTCTTCCTCCCTCATCATTATTCCTATTGGGGTCAGGAGCGCTTGGGCTGGTGTGCCCTGTGGCTGTTACTAAATCACTGGGATATGTTGAGCTCTGAGGAGATGCTGTGCTCCAGTAAGAGCCTGTTAACTTAGCCACTGTGGTGTCTGAGCGGGGTGAGCCGGTATCTGACAAGGTTGGTAAGGTGTTAGATGAGATAGGGAAATATGTTGCCGATATTCTGGTCGTCACAGCCGGCGACACACTTGAATCTACAGCATGAGAAGGCACTGAGGTAACTGCTACAGGCCAGGTGCTTCTTAAAAAAGCCGTCTGACTACCTGTCCATGTCTTATCTCTTTTTGCCCTGTTTGGTGTTGCACTGATATATTCCCCTGTGATGAGACTAGGAACTAAATATCCTTGTGGGGGAGTAGGTGACAGCAATGCTGAGCGGACAGTTTGTAATACGCGCTGTTGGCTTTGATTAGCTTGACTGTCCTGGACAGGAGAGGAGAGAAGTAAAGAGCTTGTCTCTCTGTTGTTAGTGAGAACAGTCCTGGTCCGGCGACTGTGTGATGATCGGATGGTTCTGGCTGAAACGTTGAAAGGGACATTTCCAGAGGTAACACTAGTAGAGGTGGAGTGGTTTGGTTCTGTCTTTGCTGGTTTCCATGTTGTGAAAGGGCTGGCGTCTATTTTGTTTGACGATGTTGTCCTTTGTGTCCCATACAAGTCATGGGATTGAAGCGATGCTGGAGCTGCAGAGTCCTGAGTCCTGACTTGTGATTTGGTGCCACTGGTCTCTGTGGTCACTCCTCCAGTCAGTGATTGGTGAGTGGAGTCAGAGAGGGGAAGTGGTAAGCTCTTTGTGACTGTAAATATATCTACATCTAAACTAATGCTGGATTGGATTGGGGGATTCAATGATGTTTTATTCAGAGGAAACACAGATGACACTGATGAAGCAGTTTGTGTCACACTGACAGGGTTAGACGGGCTTGAGATGTCATAGGATAAAGCAAAGGCTGCTGTTATTAACCATTCAGATGAGGATGCTGGTGATAGTGATGATACTGGTGATGATGGTGATAGTGATGATATTGCTGATGATGATGATGATGGTGGTGATGATGATGATATTGCTGCTGCTGATGGTGGTGATGATGATGATGGTGATGACATTGTTAATGATGACACTGACATTGATGACGCCCTGGTCTGGTGAAGCATGCTGGGAGTCAAACCTGAGCTGTCAGACAGGTCTCTGCTCGGCTCCACAGAAGAAGAAGAAGAGAAGGGAGCAACCGAAGGCCACAGGCTGGTTTGGTTGTTTTCCTTGGTGATGGTTGGCGAGGCCTTGGATCGGACCAGGCTCAGTGGGTGTTTGTCCGCCAGCAGGGTCAGTATGGAGGAGAAGGCAGGCTGCTCTCTCAGGCCCACCCCCTCTGACACAGCCCTGCCATCTGGTTGGACGACTGATAAAGGCTCCTCATCCACCAACAGCAAGCCGGCCAATGGGTGAATGGGATGGGCGGAGGCTGTTGTGTCATTGGGTACATCAGAAGAACCAGAGGCGTCGTAGTTCGTCTCATCTGGAATAGAGCGAAAAGGGAAGCAAGGGGTCAATGCTGGCTACTTAAACCATGGAGGGGTCAATGCTGGCTACTTAGACCATGGAGGGGTCAATGCTGGCTACTTAAACCATGTAGGGGTCAATGCTGGCTACTTAAACCATGGAGGGGTCAATGCTGGCTACTTAAACCATGGAGGGGTCAATGCTGGCTACTTAAACCATGGAGGGGTCAATGCTGTCTACTTAAACCATGGAGGGGTCAATGCTGGCTACTTAAACCATGGAGGGGTCAATGCTGGCTACTTAAACCATGGAGGGGTCAATGCTGGCTACTTAAACCATGGAGGGGTCAATGCTGGCTACTTAAACCATGGAGGGGTCAATGCTGGCTACTTAGACCATGGAGGGGTCAATGCTGGCTACTTAAACCATGGAGGGGTCAATGCTGGCTACTTAAACCATGGAGGGGTCAATGCTGGCTACTTAAACCATGGAGGGGTCAATGCTGGCTACTTAAACCATGGAGGGGTCAATGCTGGCTACTTAGACCATGGAGGGGTCAATGCTGGCTACTTAAACCATGGAGGGGTCAATGCTGGCTACTTAAACCATGGAGGGGTCAATGCTGGCTACTTAAACCATGTAGGGGTCAATGCTGGCTACTTAAACCATGGAGGGGTCAATGCTGGCTACTTAAACCATGGAGGGGTCAATGCTGGCTACTTAAACCATGGAGGGGTCAATGCTGGCTACTTAAACCATGTAGGGGTCAATGCTGGCTACTTAAACCATGTAGGGGTCAATGCTGGCTACTTAAACCATGGAGGGGTCAATGCTGGCTACTTAAACCATGGAGGGGTCAATGCTGGCTACTTAAACCATGGAGGGGTCAATGCTGGCTACTTAAACCATGTAGGGGTCAATGCTGGCTACTTAAACCATGGAGGGGTCAATGCTGGCTACTTAAACCATGGAGGGGTCAATGCTGGCTACTTAAACCATGGAGGGATCATTTTAAAGTTGCACAAAGTTTCAGAGTGAGAGTGTGTCATTTTCTTTCCATTTAGAGCAAAACCATTCAAACACTTTTTCCATTTTGCCTGGGATTCAGAAATGAGTTATTTGAAGAGAGAGAATAGCAATCAGAGTCCTTACACTGCAGGAGCCATTGAGAATCTAAAACCCCTTTCATCCCCTGAATAGAAATGTTGATGCTTCCCCTCATCATTTAGAAAGCATTGAAGACTAACAGTGTCAGACACATTTCAGTCTTAAAGCACATTCATTCACGTTGTAATTCACAGTTGAATTACCTAGTGTGTATACTAGATTGAAGCTAACGTGACCAAAGGGCTGAAATTGTATGAAATGTCCTCTGAATCATGTACATTCATTAAAAACATCTTGATGTCTATTATAAAAATAATCTTATTAAACCTGTATTTTTTTATTTATTTTTTTTTTTTTTACCTCAAATCGTTTTAAAGTACTAATGTCACAGAGAGAGACATCTGGTTCAGGTGTCACAAACAAGCTGGCAGTGATAACAGCTCTAAGATGGCCGTCCGGCTGTGAGGCTGGCACTAGTCTCCCCCCCCTCCTCTCCATTCTCAGCACGTCCCCAAACATCTGTCTGGGGGGGTTCTTTTATTCATTTCTATAGATTTACAAGCCTGTCACATCACCTGCTGTATGTTTCACCTGGCAAGGTGGGTGCATCCAGCTAATGCGCACACGCGCACACACACACACACACACACACACACACACACACACACTTTTTAATACTCAAATCTTGAAAATCAATGTTAAGATCATCATGTCTCCCACAGACAAGTATCCTATCTACTAAAACTGCCTTGTACCACACGTTTAAACTGACACAGACCATTTGATTTGTTTTAACACCAGGTAGTTCTACTCAATACTCACCCACACAGATCAGGACTGTTTTACAATACCCACCCACACAGATCAGGACTGTTTTACAATACCCACCCACACAGATCAGGACTGTTTTACAATACCCACCCACACAGATCAGGACTGTTTTACAATACCCACACACACACACCAGGACTGTTTTACAACACACACACACACACACACACAGATCAGGACTGTTTTACAATACACACACACAGATCAGGACTGTTTTACAACACACACACACACACACACACACACACACACACACAGATCAGGACTGTTTTACAATACACACACACACACACACACACACACACACACACACACACACATACACACACAGATCAGGACTGTTTTACAACACACACACACACACACACACACACACACACACACACACACACACACCAGGACTGTTTTACAATATACACACACACACAGATCAGGACTGTTTTATAATACCCACACACACACACCAGGACTGTTTTACAATACACACACACACACACACACACACACACACACACACACACACACACACACACACACACACACACACACACACACACACACACACACACACACACAGATCAGGACTGTTTTACAATACACACACACACACACACACACAGATCAGGACTGTTTTACAACACACACACACACACACGCACACACACACACACACACAGATCAGGACTGTTTTACAATATACACACACACACACACACACACAGATCAGGACTGTTTTATAATACCCACACACACACACCAGGACTGTTTTACAATACCCACACACACACCGATCAGGACTGTTTTACAATACCCACACACACACACCAGGACTGTTTTACAATACACACACACACACACAGAGATCAGGACTGTTTTACAATACCCACACACACAGATCAGGACTGTTTTACAATACACACACACATGGAGATTGGGACTGTTGTACAATACCCCCCCACACACACACAGAGAGCAGGACTATTTTACAATACCTACACACACAGATCAGGACTGTTTTACAATACACACACACATGGAGATTGGGACTGTTGTACAATACCCCCCCCCCCACACACACAGAGAGCAGGACTATTTTACAATACCTACACACACAGATCAGGACTGTTTTACAATACCCACACACACACATACCAGGACTGTTTTACAATACCCACACACAGAGAGGGATTTTTTACATACCCAGCAGAGGGGCATAACATTTCTCATAAACTCTGCATCGAACAAAAGTAATCTAAAAACTATTTTTTCCCCAGACATTTTCCCACTGTTAAATTACAATTGTAACGGGATATCATAAACATGCATAAGCTCAGTGAAATGCCAATATCGACAGCCACTTGTTTTCAATGCATTCTGAAATGTCACCGATACCCTCAGACAATTCATATCACATGTCCCCATATAAGTGGGTTCCAAGACAGACCATCTTAATAACTGAGAGGGAGGTTGATAAACAGTTTAAAACCTTTATTCATTACACATAATAAACCCCCTTCACACTTCATTCATTTGAGCCTGCACTTAACATGTTTTGATGTTATTTGAGAGAGTAAGTGCTAGTTTAAGTCACTCTATAAATACATGTGAAAAAACAGATAGATATCAGGCTAAAGGCCCAATAAAGGTTTTGCCACTATGAGAGAACCCAGGATCTACTGCCTGTCACCATTCCAACATGAGAGAACCCAGGATCTACTGCCTGTCACCATTCCAACATGAGAGAACCCAGGATCTACTGCCTGTCACCATTCCAACATGAGAGAACCCAGGATCTACTGCCTGTCACCATTCCAACATGAGAGAACCCAGGATCTACTGCCTGTCACCATTCCAACATGTGAGAACCCAGGATCTACTGCCTGACACCATTCCAACATGAGAGAACCCAGGATCTACTGCCTGTCACCATTCCAACATGAGACAACCCAGGATCTACTGCCTGTCACCATTCCAACATGAGACAACCCAGGATCTACTGCCTGTCACCATTCCAACATGAGAGAAATCTTCCTTTCCTGACCCCCCTCTGGTCTGCTGGATGGGGGCTGGTCTGGAGCGGAGGTGTGGGGTCCACCTGCAGTTTGTCACCTGCTCCGAGACAGCTGAGCATATGGGACACAGCCACAGAAGAGAGGAAAGGAGAGGACAGAGAGGGGCGAGTAGAGAGGTATAATGGAATAAAGAGAAAAGCATATGGGACAGAGTTGATGGCAAAATTGGAAAATGTCATTTAAACTGTTGTTCTGTCTTCCTGAGGACAATCACTGTCCCTCTAATTGTCTGAAGCTGCTGTAGTTCAGTTGGTGCCTGTTAGTACAGTGCTATAGACTCTGAGGCCTGGCTACTGAATGACTGTGAATGACAATTACAGCTCTTTGTCCCCACAATGCTGACACACAGAGACAGGCTGCATCCTAACAGTTCTAAAGTTACTGTATCATGGACTATAGTACCGTATCTAGAGTCTAACAGGCTGTAGAGAGGTCTGTATCATGGACTATAGTACCGTATCTGGAGTCTAACAGACTGTAGAGAGGTCTGTATCATGGACTACAGTACCGTATCTAGAGTCTAACAGACTGTAGAGAGGTCTGTATCATGGACCATAGTACCGTATCTAGAGTCTAACAGACTATCTGTAGTCTAACAGACTGTATAGAGGTGGGTGGGAAGTTCAACATCTGGCAAATGGAGGTTAACGAAACAAAACAACCACTTTCTTTGGACGTGTGGCCTAATGAACTTTTCACCATTCCCTACTCCTACATTGGTCCATATTCTTATGACGGAGATATCAATATCAACAATTATGCTACAGTGCAGTACGCCATTGTCCCTCTACATTCAAATATGGTGAAACAATTACTGACAACCCCAAAACGGAAAGGTTAGCCATGTGCAAAGTGAAGAGGTAATGGTGTCCAATAGGAAAAAAGACATCTGTGATTATGATGCATACAATTTCTGACCGTGGGACAGGAGCTTACAGGAACAAGCTGACTGAGCCCTGTCCCTCTCTGGGCATCTCTGCAGACACACAAACAAGATACAGACCTCATTTCCACAGTCTATTTATTCCCCAGCCAGCCAGCCAGCGGTGCCATCTCTGAGCAGCCAGGACTGAGACGTGACACTGCCAGGGTTGAGGCGGCGGGCGCTCAGCCTCTCATATATTCACCACTTCTTCTATTCACCTCTGACTCACCGCCTTTCCCTGTTTTTCAGCTTCCTTTCTTTTCCTTTCACTATATACAGGAAGCAGATTGTCTTCAATAATAGGACAGAGTGACAGTGGTGGAATGAGGAGGTAGCCTGGTCCCAGATCTGACTCTGAGACAACCAGACAGGGGACTGAGGAGGTAGCCTGGTCCCAGATCTGACTCTGAGACAACCAGACAGGGTACTGAGGAGGTATCCTGGTCCCAGATCTGACTCTGAGACAACCAGACAGGGGACTGAGGAGGTAGCCTGGTCCCAGATCTGACTCTGAGACAACCAGACAGGGGACTGAGGAGGTAGCCTGGTCTCAGAGCTATATGCTTTAGCCACAACCATTGTAATATTGTATGTTCACATAACACATCTATACATATGGGAGGGAATGACAATGATGGTCACAATGATATTCTGGCATGACAATGTAAGTATTTTAGATTCTTAGTCTGAGGAGATCTGCGACCAGGCTACCTTCCCAGTCTTTTTGGAAGGGGACTGGAGACAAGTCCTCTCCTCTCTGGGGTGAGAAGGGTGGGATGACAGTTCGGGTGGGATGACAGTTCAATTGATTTCTGTAGCGCTATATGCAAATTAAGTCAATGAGGCACACGTCAGTGGGTGTGCGAGATAACACACACATACACGTAACGCACACACAGGCCTACTGGGATCACCCAGACTCAGTTTCATATCATTACACAAAAAGTTGACAACCATAAATAGACATTATAAACAAGTGCATAACATTCTAACCCACAACTCTGCGTTTGTGTGACAATACATTCACAGTAGGCTATAATACAACACATTGTAAAGATGACTGAATGCCGACTTTTTCACAATTACTGTATGGATTATAGCACCACTTCAAGGATGATGTAATTTTCCCTCCGGCAGAGTGAACGTTCTGTAAAGACTGGTTTAGGAGGAGAAACCCCCAAATGGTCCTTAGACAGTGGTGGTGGAAAGTACATTTGAGACAAGGGATTTGAGACATATGAACTACATGAAAAGAATAGGCAAAAAAGGCATCCAACTGCTTAGCAAACCACATGGAAACAATTGCTGTGTGTGTGGCCAAAACCTCCTAGTAATTTTAATGTATTCATTTGGCTGGAGGAGAGGTTGAATGTTCCTACACAGATTGGTGGGGAGAGTAGAGGGCAGTGCCAGTGACCACTGAGGTGTAGATAACACAGTGGTCTGGGAGGATGTCACAAGCTGAGCACTGTGGTTTTGTCCTCTTGTCCTGCAGACCCGGATGGCAACACCCCAGCAGGTTGAGACAAGCAACAGCTGCAAGCCTGGAACCCAGCCCATTGGTTAAAACAACACTGTTGATATGCACATAGCTCCACCTAGTCAAACTGTTGACAGAGAGATGGGCTATAACATCCTGACCTGTCATTTGTTGATTCACTTTTTGGTCTTCCGGTTGTCATGACGTGGCCCTCTTTGGGTATAACGAGTGCCTTCCCCCTCTCTCCCTCTTACACCCAGGTTCTGTTATCTCAGGTCGTAAATTCCTGGAGGAGACTCTCTCCCTCATGCAGTATAGAAAGAGAAATCTTCACAGTAGAACAAAGGAACTTCTTCTACATCACAGAACTTGAGAACTGAACAATGTCTATGTTTTGGAGAATGTGTAAACGGTCGGTGGAGAATCCAGCTACGACCGGTCCACTTTGTTAAACTTCACTAGGGTAGGGGGCACTATTTTCACTTCTGGATGAAAAGTGTGCCCAAAGTAAACTGCCTGCTACTCAGGCCCAGAAGCTAAGATATGCATATAGATTTGGATAGAAAACACTGTACAGTTTCCAGAACTGTTAAAATGATGTCTGTGAGTATAACAGAACTGATTTGGCAGGTGGAAACCTGAGAAAAATCCATCCAGGAAGTGGGATTTCTTTATTTTTGTAGTTTTCTATTGAATGTCATTACAGTATCCATTGACTTAGGACTCATATTGCACTTCCTATTGCTTCCACTTGATGTCAACAGTCTTTAGAAATTGTTTCAGGCTTGTATTCTGAAAAATGAGGGAGTAAGACCTCTCTGAATGAGTGGACACTACAGTGTCTCAGAGCTTTTTCATACGCGCGACCGAGAGCGCGCCTTTCTTGTTTACCTTATATTGACAACAACGTTGTCCGGTTGAAATATTATTGATTATTATGACTAAAAACAACATGAGGATTGATTATAACCATCATTTGACATGTTTCTACGAACTTTACTATTTGGATTTTTCATCTGCCTGTTGTGACTGCGTTTGAGCCTGTGGATTACTGAACAAAACCCGCGAACAAAACTGAGGTTTTTGGATATAAACATGGACTTTATCAAACAAAACAAACATTTATTGAGTAAATGGGAGTCTTGTGAGTGAAAACAAATGAAGATCATCAAAGGTAAGTGATTAATATTATCACTATTTCTGACTTGTGTAACTCCTCTACTTGACTTGTTACTGTTTGTAATGATTTGTCTGCTGGGTTCTGTTCTCAGATAATCGCATGGTATGCTTTCGCCGTAAAGCCTTTTTGAAATCTGACACAGTGGTTGGATTAACAAGAAGTTAATCTTTAAACCGATGTATAACACTTGTATGTTTTATGAATTTTTATAATGAATATTTCTGTTTTTGAATTTGGCGCTCTGCAATTTCACTATATGTTGGCCAGGTGGGACGCTACCGTCCTACGTACCCTAGTGAAGTTAATGTTTGTGACCTCATTGAGAGACAATACAGCCACATTACCATAACTCTGTTTATACAAGAGTCTCCGTTATGAGATTTGCATCTAATTATTGTATAAAATGAATGAGTAAAGATTAAACTATTTGTGAAGTTATGTAATGTGATTTTAAACTGTTTAATGAAAAATAATCCAATTCCCTTTAAAGTTAACTAAGTCATTGGCCCGTCCCATGAGCACAGACATTGATCTGGCATCATGGGACAGCCTTTTCTGGTGTTCCGGAAAAAAAACCCTACCTAGAGAAATCATCTTGAGACCATGCGTACCTCGATTACCGAGAGGGCTAAAGTTTGAGGAGAGACCTTTCGTTCCTCGGTCATCTGAGGGAGCTAAGGTTGTAACGGTTGTTGAATTCCTAACCAAACCATGTGGAGCATTGGCTACACTGGTGGAAATTCTGAGACTATCGATACCGACAGAATAAGAGCAAATCTTCGATACTAATTACTAGTCTGCAGCTAGAATTTATGTCGACCTGGAATGCGAAGACCGACAACCGCCGAAACATCTATTCTATAAGAACATTTCTGAATGGGACTCTGAAGTATCCATTCTAACCACGAAAGATTCCAGGGACACAAAGAGAAGTTCAGATTAACTTTCCAACAGAAAGACGGACGATTCCAACAGAGATCCCGACGACACACTGAGCGTAAATATATATATTGATTGCAATTATTCCCGAATGAGTGAGCGTTCATGTGCAAAGGATTAGTATTTCTATCAATATAATTATCAACTGTGTAGTGTCTTTTGTCTTTTGCGCCCTTCTCAGTCCCTTTGTCTACCAAGCCACCATACCGGTTAAGTCCACTAGGGCACATCCTCTATCATTTCCTTATCTACTTTGTTTGTTTATGCATTTCTGTGATTATTTAGTTAGTTAGTAAATAAATGATTAAGACAATTGATATATGGATGATTCATACTGAAGGCTGGGTTCGTGCAGATAACCACCAATTTACGACGTTTGGAATGAGACTAACGTGAGGTAAATAATAATTAATTAATTAGAACACTAATTGATCAGATATTAAAATATCTCAAAAGTTGTGGTAGGAAAATTATAACTTTGTAATCTGAAGATTTTCCTTGGTGCCCCAACTTGCTAGTTAATTACATTTACATGATTAGTTTAATCACGTCATAATAATTACAGAAAATTGATTTGATAAAATAACAGTCTTCACTTTAATGATACCAAAGACACGACACGGCCTTCCATTGATTGATTGATTCATTTGATAGAGTGCAATGTCTCTTTCCTCTCCTTTTTTATTTGGATGAAGGGATGCAGAAAACCAATCCCACACAGATAGCAGAGGGAATGAGCAGAGTGCTGGACCGGACACTGATTCAGGAGGAGCTGACAGGACACTGATTGAAGAGCTGACAGGACACTGATTCAGGAGGAGCTGATAGGACACTTTCCAGGATGCTCCACTCTAGTGACAGTCACAGTGGCTGGACTCACTGTCCAGGAGTCTGATCCCAGATCTGACTCTGAGACAACCAGACAGGGGACTGGGGAGGAGGCCTGGTCCCAGAGCTATATGCTTTAGCCACAACCATTGTAATATTGTATGTACACATAACACATCTATACATATGGGAGGGAATTACAATGATAGTCACAATGATATTCTGGCATGACAATGTAAGTATTTTAAATTCTTAGTCTGAGGAGATCTGGGACCAGGCTACCTTCCCAGTCTTTTTGGAAGGGGACTGGAGACAAGTCCTCTCCTCTCTGGGGTGAGAAGGGTGGGATGACAGTTCAATTGATTTCTGTCGCGCTATATGCAAATGAAGTCAATGAGGCACACGTCAGTGGGTGTGTGAGATAACACACACATACACGTAACGCACACACAGGCCTACTGGGATCACCCAGACTCAGTTTCATATCATTACACAAAAAGTTGACAACCATAAATAGACATTATAAACAAGTGCATAACATTCTAACCCACAACTCTGCATTTGTGTGACAATACATTCACAGTAGGCTATAATACAACACATTGTAAAGATGACTGAATGCTGACTTTTTCACAATTACTGTATGGATTATAGCACCACTTAAAGGATGATGTCTTTTGGGTGCTCATTTTCCCTCCGGCAGAGTGAACGTTCTGTAAAGACTGGTTTAGGAGGAGAAACTCCCAAATGGTCCTTAGACAGTGGTGGTGGATAGTACATTTGAGACAAGGGATTTGAGACATATGAACTACATGAAAAGAATAGGCAAAAAAGGCATCCAACTGCTTAGCAAACCACATGGAAACAATTGCTGTGTGTGTGGCCAAAACATCCTAATCATTTTAATGGTCCTTAGACAGTGTTGGTGAACATTCTGTAAAGACTGGTTTAGGAGGAGAAACCCCCAAATGGTCCTTAGACAGTGGTGGTGAACGTTCTGTAAAGACTGGTGTAGGAGGAGAAACCCCCAAATGGTCTGATAAGAAACTCCTAAGTGAGCCTGTGGATTACTGAACAAAACCCGCGAACAAAACTGAGGTTTTTGGATATAAACATGGACTTTATCGAACAAAACAAACATTTATTGAGTAAATGGGAGTCTTGTGAGTGAAAACAAATGAAGATCATCAAAGGTAAGTGATTAATATTATCACTATTTCTGACTTGTGTAACTCCTCTACTTGACTTGTTACTGTTTGTAATGATTTGTCTGCTGGGTTCTGTTCTCAGATAATCGCATGGTATGCTTTCGCCGTAAAGCCTTTTTGAAATCTGACACCGTGGTTGGATTAACAAGAAGTTAATCTTTAAACCGATGTATAACACTTGTATGTTTTATGAATTTTTATAATGAATATTTCTGTTTTTGAATTTGGCGCTCTGCAATTTCACTATATGTTGGCCAGGTGGGACGCTACCGTCCTACGTACCCTAGTGAAGTTAATGTTTGTGACCTCATTGAGAGACAATACAGCCACATTACCATAACTCTGTTTATACAAGAGTCTCCGTTATGAGATTTGCATCTAATTATTGTATAAAATGAATGAGTAAAGATTAAACTATTTGTGAAGTTATGTAATGTGATTTTAAACTGTTTAATGAAAAATAATCCAATTCCCTTTAAAGTTAACTAAGTCATTGGCCCGTCCCATGAGCACAGACATTGATCTGGCATCATGGGACAGCCTTTTCTGGTGTTCCGGAAAAAAAACCCTACCTAGAGAAATCATCTTGAGACCATGCGTACCTCGATTACCGAGAGGGCTAAAGTTTGAGGAGAGACCTTTCGTTCCTCGGTCATCTGAGGGAGCTAAGGTTGTAACGGTTGTTGAATTCCTAACCAAACCATGTGGAGCATTGGCTACACTGGTGGAAATTCTGAGACTATCGATACCGACAGAATAAGAGCAAATCTTCGATACTAATTACTAGTCTGCAGCTAGAATTTATGTCGACCTGGAATGCGAAGACCGACAACCGCCGAAACATCTATTCTATAAGAACATTTCTGAATGGGACTCTGAAGTATCCATTCTAACCACGAAAGATTCCAGGGACACAAAGAGAAGTTCAGATTAACTTTCCAACAGAAAGACGGACGATTCCAACAGAGATCCCGACGACACACTGAGCGTAAATATATATATTGATTGCAATTATTCCCGAATGAGTGAGCGTTCATGTGCAAAGGATTAGTATTTCTATCAATATAATTATCAACTGTGTAGTGTCTTTTGTCTTTTGCGCCCTTCTCAGTCCCTTTGTCTACCAAGCCACCATACCGGTTAAGTCCACTAGGGCACATCCTCTATCATTTCCTTATCTACTTTGTTTGTTTATGCATTTCTGTGATTATTTAGTTAGTTAGTAAATAAATGATTAAGACAATTGATATATGGATGATTCATACTGAAGGCTGGGTTCGTGCAGATAACCACCAATTTACGACGTTTGGAATGAGACTAACGTGAGGTAAATAATAATTAATTAATTAGAACACTAATTGATCAGATATTAAAATATCTCAAAAGTTGTGGTAGGAAAATTATAACTTTGTAATCTGAAGATTTTCCTTGGTGCCCCAACTTGCTAGTTAATTACATTTACATGATTAGTTTAATCACGTCATAATAATTACAGAAAATTGATTTGATAAAATAACAGTCTTCACTTTAATGATACCAAAGACACGACACGGCCTTCCATTGATTGATTGATTCATTTGATAGAGTGCAATGTCTCTTTCCTCTCCTTTTTTATTTGGATGAAGGGATGCAGAAAACCAATCCCACACAGATAGCAGAGGGAATGAGCAGAGTGCTGGACCGGACACTGATTCAGGAGGAGCTGACAGGACACTGATTGAAGAGCTGACAGGACACTGATTCAGGAGGAGCTGATAGGACACTTTCCAGGATGCTCCACTCTAGTGACAGTCACAGTGGCTGGACTCACTGTCCAGGAGTCTGATCCCAGATCTGACTCTGAGACAACCAGACAGGGGACTGGGGAGGAGGCCTGGTCCCAGAGCTATATGCTTTAGCCACAACCATTGTAATATTGTATGTACACATAACACATCTATACATATGGGAGGGAATTACAATGATAGTCACAATGATATTCTGGCATGACAATGTAAGTATTTTAAATTCTTAGTCTGAGGAGATCTGGGACCAGGCTACCTTCCCAGTCTTTTTGGAAGGGGACTGGAGACAAGTCCTCTCCTCTCTGGGGTGAGAAGGGTGGGATGACAGTTCAATTGATTTCTGTCGCGCTATATGCAAATGAAGTCAATGAGGCACACGTCAGTGGGTGTGTGAGATAACACACACATACACGTAACGCACACACAGGCCTACTGGGATCACCCAGACTCAGTTTCATATCATTACACAAAAAGTTGACAACCATAAATAGACATTATAAACAAGTGCATAACATTCTAACCCACAACTCTGCGTTTGTGTGACAATACATTCACAGTAGGCTATAATACAACACATTGTAAAGATGACTGAATGCTGACTTTTTCACAATTACTGTATGGATTATAGCACCACTTAAAGGATGATGTCTTTTGGGTGCTCATTTTCCCTCCGGCAGAGTGAACGTTCTGTAAAGACTGGTTTAGGAGGAGAAACTCCCAAATGGTCCTTAGACAGTGGTGGTGGATAGTACATTTGAGACAAGGGATTTGAGACATATGAACTACATGAAAAGAATAGGCAAAAAAGGCATCCAACTGCTTAGCAAACCACATGGAAACAATTGCTGTGTGTGTGGCCAAAACCTCCTAATCATTTTAATGGTCCTTAGACAGTGTTGGTGAACATTCTGTAAAGACTGGTTTAGGAGGAGAAACCCCCAAATGGTCCTTAGACAGTGGTGGTGAACGTTCTGTAAAGACTGGTGTAGGAGGAGAAACCCCCAAATGGTCTGATAAGAAACTCCTAAGTGATATCCAGCTGATTTCTCTTTCACCTTGTTAAAGGGCTGATCAAAGATACCGTTAAGATGCTGTCATTAGAAGCTGTCCTGTAATTTCCCTACATTGATTCCAGAGTCTCCTTTACACTCTCACTTTGAGAGGGCTGACTGGGGCTCAACTACACTTTGTTACAATGGCATTGGCCATTTACCAAGTCCAGTGTGCAGCGTGGTATCTAGTTCAGCATGAGGATGGAATGCAGGACTTTATGACCTTGAAGCACGTTACAACCAGTACGTTACAACCATGTTACAACCAGCGCGTTGCAACCATGTTACAACCAGCGCGTTGCAACCATGTTACAACCAGCACGTTACAACCATGTTACAACCATGTTACAACCAGCACGTTACAACCATGTTACAACCAGCACGTTGCAACCATGTTACAACCAGCACGTTACAACCATGTTACAACCAGCGCGTTGCAACCATGTTACAACCAGCACGTTACAACCATGTTACAACCAGTACGTTACAACCATGTTACAACCAGCACGTTACAACCATGTTACAACCATGTTACAACCAGCACGTTACAACCATGTTACAACCAGCATGTTGCAACCATGTTACAACCAGCACGTTACAACCATGTTACAACCAGCACGTTGCAACGAAGTTACAACCATGTTACAACCAGTACGTTACAACCATGTTACAACCAGCACGTTACAACCAGTACGTTACAACCATGTTACAACCAGTACGTTACAACCATGTTACAACCAGCACGTTGCAACCATGTTACAACCAGCACGTTACAACCAGCACGTTACAACCAGCACGTTACAACCAGCACGTTACAACCAGCACGTTACAACCAGCACGTTACAAACAGCACGTTACAACCATGTTACAACCAGCACATTACAACCAGCACGTTACAACCAGCACGTTACAAACAGCACGTTACAACCATGTTACAACCAGCACATTACAACCATGTTACAACCAGCACGTTACAACCAGCACGTTACAAACAGCACGTTACAACCATGTTACAACCAGCACATTACAACCAGCACGTTACAACCAGCACGTTACAAACAGCACGTTACAACCATGTTACAACCAGCACATTACAACCAGTACGTTACAACCAGCACGTTACAACCAGCACGTTACAACCATGTTACAACCAGCACATTACAACCAGCACGTTACAACCAGCACGTTACAATCAGCACGTTACAACCAGCACGTTACAACCATGTTACAACCAGCACATTACAACCAGCACGTTACAACCAGCACGTTACAATCAGCACGTTACAAACAGCATTTTACAACCAGCATGTTACAACCAGCATGTTACAACCAGCACGTTACAACCACGTTACAACCAGCACATTACAACCAGCACGTTACAATCAGCACGTTACAACCAGCACGTTACAACCAGCACGTTACAATCAGCACGTTACAACCAGCATGTGACAACAACCATGTTACAATAGAAATGCAGCCCAAACAGACAGAAATAAACCACTTCTCCAAAACACTCCAACCTTTGTTAGAGGACAAACAGTTTCAAGACGTGCTCTCCCCTACAACCCCCACCACATCCTCCAAGCGCACACACACACACACACACACACACACACACACACACACACACACACACACACACACACACACACACACACACACACACACACACACACACGAGAGGGGAGGGTTGTGGTGGTGTCTGACTGCCAGGGGAGGATTGTGGTGTGGTGGTGTCTGGCTGCCAGGGGAGGATTGTGGTGTGGTGGTGTCTGGCTGCCAGGGGAGGATTGTGGTGTGGCTGTGTCTGGCTGCCAGGGGAGGATTGTGGTGTGGTCGTGTCTGGCTGCCAGGGGAGGATTGTGGTGTGGTGGTGTCTGGCTGCCAGGGGAGGATTGTGGTGTGGTGGTGTCTGGCTGCCAGGGGAGGATTGTGGTGTGGTGGTGTCTGGCTGCCAGGGGAGGATTGTTGTGTGGTGGTGTCTGGCTGCCAGGGGAGGATTGTGGTGTGGCGGTGTCTGGTTGCCAGGGAGGGTTGTGGTGTGGTGGTGTCTGGCTGCCAGGGAGGGTTGGGTGGTGTCTGGCTGCCAGGGAGGGTTGTGGTGTGGTGGTGTCTGGCTGCCAGGGAGGGTTGTGGTGTGGTGGTGTCTGGCTGCCAGGGAGGGTTGTGGTGTGGTGGTGTCTGGCTGCCTGAGGAGGGTTGGGTGGTGCCTGACTGCCAGGGAGGGTTGTGGTGTGGTGGTGACTGGCTGCCAGGGAGGGTTGTGGTGGTGTCTGGCTGCCAGGGAGGGTTGTGGTGTGGTGGTGTCTGGCTGCAGGGAGGGTTGTGGTGGTGTCTGGCTGCAGGGAGGGTTGTGGTGTGGTGGTGTCTGGCTGCAGGAAGGGTTGTGGTAGTGTCTGGCTGCCAGGGAGGGTTGTGGTGGTGTCTGGCTGCAGGGAGGATTGTGGTGTGGTGTGGTGTGGCGGTGTCTGGCTGCAGGGAGGATTGTGGTGGTGTCTGGCTGCAGGGAGGATTGTGGTGATGTCTGGCTGCGAGGGGAGGGTTATGGTGTTGTGGGGTCTGGCTGCAGGGAGGGTTGTGTTGTGGTGGTGTCTGGCTGCAGGGAGTGTTGTGGTGTTGTGGTGTCTGGCTGCCAGGGAGGGTTGTGGTGTGGTGGTGTCTGGCTGCAGGGAGGGTTGTGGTGTGGTTGTGTCTGGCTGCAGGGAGGATTGTGGTGGTGTCTGGCTGCAGGGAGGATTGTGGTGGTGTCTGGCTGCAGGGAGGGGTGTGGTGGTGTCTGGCTGCAGGGAGGATTGTGGTGGTGTCTGGCTGCAGGGAGGGTTGTGGTGTGGTGGTGTCTGGCTGCAGGGAGGATTGTGGTGGTGTCTGGCTGCAGGGAGGGGTGTGGTGGTGTCTGGCTGCAGGGAGGATTGTGGTGGTGTCTGGCTGCAGGGAGGGGTGTGGTGGTGTCTGGCTGCAGGGAGGGGTGTGGTGGTGTCTGGCTGCAGGGAGGATTGTGGTGGTGTCTGGCTGCAGGGAGGATTGTGGTGGTGTCTGGCTGCAGGGAGGATTGTGGTGGTGTCTGGCTGCAGGGAGGATTGTGGTGGTGTCTGGCTGCAGGGAGGATTGTGGTGGTGTCTGGCTGCAGGGAGGATTGTGGTGGTGTCTGGCTGCAGGGAGGATTGTGGTGGTGTCTGGCTGCAGGGAGGATTGTGGTGGTGTCTGGCTGCAGGGAGGATTGTGGTGGTGTCTGGCTGCAGGGAGGGGTGTGGTGGTGTCTGGCTGCAGGGAGGATTGTGGTGGTGTCTGGCTGCAGGGAGGGGTGTGGTGGTGTCTGGCTGCAGGGAGGGGTGTGGTGGTGTCTGGCTGCAGGGAGGATTGTGGTGGTGTCTGGCTGCAGGGAGGGGTGTGGTGGTGTCTGGCTGCAGGGAGGGGTGTGGTGGTGTCTGGCTGCAGGGAGGGTTGTGGTGATGTCTGGCTGCAGGGAGGGTTGGGGTGTGATGTGGTGGTGTCTGGCTGCAGGGAGGGGTGTGGTGGTGTCTGGCTGCAGGGAGGGGTGTGGTGGTGTCTGGCTGCAGGGAGGGTTGTGGTGTGATGTGGTGGTGTCTGGCTGCAGGGAGGGGTGTGGTGGTGTCTGGCTGCAGGGAGGGTTGGGGTGTGATGTGGTGGTGTCTGGCTGCAGGGAGGGGTGTGGTGGTGTCTGGCTGCAGGGAGGATTGGGGTGTGATGTGGTGGTGTCTGGCTGCAGGGAGGGGTGTGGTGGTGTCTGGCTGCAGGGAGGGGTGTGGTGGTGTCTGGCTGCAGGGAGGGTTGTGGGGTGATGTGGTGGTGTCTGGCTGCAGGGAGGGTTGTGGTGGTGTCTGGCTGCAGGGGAGGGTTGTGGTGTGATGTGGTGGTGTCTGGCTGCAGGGAGGGGTGTGGTGGTGTCTGGCTGCAGGGAGGGGTGTGGTGGTGTCTGGCTGCAGGCATGGTTGTGGTGTGATGTGGTGGTGTCTGGCTGCAGGGAGGGGTGTGGTGGTGTCTGGCTGCAGGGAGGGTTGTGGTGGTGTCTGGCTGCAGGGAGGGGTGTGGTGGTGTCTGGCTGCAGGGAGGGGTGTGGTGGTGTCTGGCTGCAGGGAGGGTTGTGGTGGTGTCTGGCTGCAGGGAGGGGTGTGGTGGTGTCTGGCTGCAGGGAGGGTTGTGGTGTGATGTGGTGGTGTCTGGCTGCAGGGAGGGGTGTGGTGGTGTCTGGCTGCAGGGAGGGGTGTGGTGGTGTCTGGCTGCAGGGAGGGTTGTGGTGGTGTCTGGCTGCAGGGAGGGGTGTGGTGGTGTCTGGCTGCAGGGAGGGGTGTGGTGGTGTCTGGCTGCAGGGAGGGTTGTGGTGATGTCTGGCTGCAGGGAGGGTTGGGGTGTGATGTGGTGGTGTCTGGCTGCAGGGAGGGGTGTGGTGGTGTCTGGCTGCAGGGAGGGGTGTGGTGGTGTCTGGCTGCAGGGAGGGTTGTGGTGTGATGTGGTGGTGTCTGGCTGCAGGGAGGGGTGTGGTGGTGTCTGGCTGCAGGGAGGGTTGGGGTGTGATGTGGTGGTGTCTGGCTGCAGGGAGGGGTGTGGTGGTGTCTGGCTGCAGGGAGGATTGGGGTGTGATGTGGTGGTGTCTGGCTGCAGGGAGGGGTGTGGTGGTGTCTGGCTGCAGGGAGGGGTGTGGTGGTGTCTGGCTGCAGGGAGGGTTGTGGTGTGATGTGGTGGTGTCTGGCTGCAGGGAGGGTTGTGGTGGTGTCTGGCTGCAGGGAGGGTTGTGGTGTGATGTGGTGGTGTCTGGCTGCAGGGAGGGGTGTGGTGGTGTCTGGCTGCAGGGAGGGGTGTGGTGGTGTCTGGCTGCAGGGATGGTTGTGGTGTGATGTGGTGGTGTCTGGCTGCAGGGAGGGGTGTGGTGGTGTCTGGCTGCAGGGAGGGTTGTGGTGGTGTCTGGCTGCAGGGAGGGGTGTGGTGGTGTCTGGCTCCAGGGAGGGGTGTGGTGGTGTCTGGCTGCAGGGAGGGTTGTGGTGGTGTCTGGCTGCAGGGAGGGGTGTGGTGGTGTCTGGCTGCAGGGAGGGTTGTGGTGTGATGTGGTGGTGTCTGGCTGCAGGGAGGGGTGTGGTGGTGTCTGGCTGCAGGGAGGGGTGTGGTGGTGTCTGGCTGCAGGGAGGGTTGTGGTGGTGTCTGGCTGCAGGGAGGGGTGTGGTGGTGTCTGGCTGCAGGGAGGGTTGTGGTGGTGTCTGGCTGCAGGGAGGGTTGTGGTGTGATGTGGTGGTGTCTGGCTGCAGGGAGGGGTGTGGTGGTGTCTGGCTGCAGGGGAGGGTTGTGGTGGTGTCTGGCTGCCAGGGGAGGGTTGTGGTGGTGTCTGGCTGCCAGGGGAGGGTTGTGGTGGTGTCTGGCTGCCAGGTGAGGGTTGTGATGGTGTCTGGCTGCCAGGTGAGGGTTGTGGTGGTGTCTGGCTGCCAGGTGAAGGTTGTGGTGGTGTCTGGCTGCCAGGGAAGGGTTGTGTTGTGGTGGTGTCTGGCTGCCAGGGAAGGGTTGTGGTGTGGTGGTGTCTGGCTGCCAGGGAGGGTGGTGGTGTGGTGGTGTCTGGCTGCCAGGGAGGGTTGTGGTGTGGTGGTGTCTGACTGCCAGGGGAAGGTTGTGGTGTGGTGGTGTCTGACTGCCAAGGGAAGGTTGTGGTGTGGTCGTGTCAGGCTGCCAGGATCAGGCTTAGTGGGTACTGCAAACAATCACAACCCCTTTACATATATATGAGTTACACTCTATTATAACAACCCAACCAGGAAGACCATTGAAGACTGCTCCGCCTAAGGATCTGAATATAAATTCACTCTCCAGACAGACACAGAGACAGAGACCGAGGGGAGGGGGATACATACTGAACCTAGAGAAAATGAAACTGTGCAGAAACACTGCAACATTGATGGCACCTTCACCAGAGGTGGACACAGTTACTTTTGCCAAGACTGGGACAGTGATGAATGCACTAATTGTAAGTCTCTCTGGATAAGAGTGTCTGCTAAATGACTAGAATGTAAATTAGACTGGAGATGAAGAGAGAGAGAAAAGGGGGGGAAAGATGACCCTTCTTCTGGTCTGCTCAGGAATAGCTTAGTGTCTGATTTTAAAGAGCAAACCATAGATGTATTCCACACACAGCAAACTTACAATGGAGGAACATAAAGCAGAATCTGGAACAGTCACTGCTTCCAAAGACATCATTCTACATACATCTCATCAACCAGCTACCACAATAGGGGTGTGATATCATCACACAAAAGCCATATTAGTCATCCAAATTTAACACACCAATCTGAAAGTTCAACGTATTCATCTTGCCGTTATCATACATCAAATGAAAATAAGTTCACTGCAAGTTAGCTCCTCTTCAGTGAACCCAGATCGCGTCAGCTGGAAGCTGTGAGAGAATTAACTACCTGCAGGATCACGTCAGCTGGAAGCTGTGAGAGAATTAACTACCTGCAGGATCACGTCAGCTAGGCTGGAAGCTGTGAGAGAATTAACTACCTGCAGGATCACGTCAGCTAGGCTGGAAGCTGTGAGAGAATTAACTACCTGCAGGATCACGTCAGCTGGAAGCTGTGAGAGAATTAACTACCTGCAGGATCGCGTCAGCTGGAAGCTGTGAGAGAATTAACTACCTGCAGGATCGCGTCAGCTGGAAGCTGTGAGAGAATTAACTACCTGCAGGATCGCGTCAGCTGGAAGCTGTGAGAGAATTAACTACCTGCAGGATCACGTCAGCTAGGCTGGAAGCTGTGAGAGAATTAACTACCTGCAGGATCACGTCAGCTAGGCTGGAAGCTGTGAGAGAATTAACTACCTGCAGGATCGCGTCAGCTGGATGCTGTGAGAGAATTAACTACCTGCAGGATCACGTCAGCTAGGCTGGAAGCTGTGAGAGAATGAACTACCTGCAGGATCACGTCAGCTGGAAGCTGTGAGAGAATTAACTACCTGCAGGATCACGTCAGCTAGGCTGGAAGCTGTGAGAGAATTAACTACCTGCAGGATCACGTCAGCTGGAAGCTGTGAGAGAATTAACTACCTGCAGGATCACATCAGCTAGGCTGGAAGCTGTGAGAGAATGAACTACCTGCAGGATCACGTCAGCTAGGCTGGAAGCTGTGAGATAATTATCTACCTGCAGGATCACATCAGCTAGGCTGGAAGCTGTGAGAGAATTAACTACCTGCAGGATCGCGTCAGTTAGGCTGGAAGCTGTGAGAGAATGAACTACCTGCAGGATCGCGTCAGTTAGGCTGGAAGCTGTGAGAGAATTAACTACCTGCAGGATCACGTCAGCTAGGCTGGAAGCTGTGAGAGAATTAACTACCTGCAGGATCGCGTCAGTTAGGCTGGAAGCTGTGAGAGAATTAACTACCTGCAGGATCACGTCAGCTAGGCTGGAAGCTGTGAGAGAATTATCTACCTGCAGGATCGTGTCAGCTAGGCTGGAAGCTGTGAGAGAATTAACTACCTGCAGGATCACGTCAGCTAGGCTGGAAGCTGTGAGAGAATTAACTACCTGCAGGATCGCGTCAGCTAGGCTGGAAGCTGTGAGAGAATTAACCACCTGCAGGATCTCGTCAGCTAGGCTGGAAGCTGTGAGAGAATTAACTACCTGCAGGATCACGTCAGCTGGAAGCTGTGAGAGAATTAACTACCTGCAGGATCGCGTCAGCTAGGCTGGAAGCTGTGAGAGAATTAACTACCTGCAGGATCACGTCAGCTAGGCTGGAAGCTGTGAGAGAATTAACTACCTGCAGGATCACGTCAGCTAGGCTGGAAGCTGTGAGAGAATTAACCACCTGCAGGTTTACCATTGAAATCCTCATCTTTCTTCTCGAATCCGAAGATAGATATCGTTTTTGAGACATGACATATTATTTTCATATTTTAATATACGCTTTTCATATTAATGCGAAATTCCAGTTATTTTTCCAAAAAACAAGCATATCTCTGTAAAATGTAAACGAAGCACTGAGCATACCGCAAGCACAAAAGTTGCTGTGAGAAAGCTGCACCGCTCTGTCAACAGAGCTCGGTGCTTATTATCGGATGTTACAAAAATCCAAAATTTTTTGGATGTACTGTTAATAAAATGTTAGAGAAAGACTGATAAACATGTATTTTATAACATCAGTGGATGTGACAAGTCACGCTTTTCAATCTACTCATGTGACCTGACACACACACACTCTTTACAGTAAGATGCTAAATGGCAGGTGAAATAGTGTAATCTATAGGGGAAGCTCTTTACAGTAAGATGCTAAATGACAGGTGAAATAGTGGGATCTATAGGTGAAGCTCTTTACAGTAAGATGCTAAATGACAGGTGAAATAGTGGAATCTATAGGGGAAGCTCTTTACAGTAAGATGCTAAATGACAGGTGAAATAGTGGAATCTATAGGTGAAGCTCTTTACAGTAAGATGCTAAATGACAGGTGAAATAGTGGGATCTATAGGTGAAGCTCTTTACAGTAAGATGCTAAATGACAGGTGAAATAGTGGAATCTATAGGTGAAGCTCTTTACAGTAAGATGCTAAATGACAGGTGAAATAGTGGAATCTATAGGTGAAACTCTTTACAGTAAGATGCTAAATGACAGGTGAAATAGTGGAATCTATAGGGGAAGCTCTTTACAGTAAGATGCTAAATGACAGGTGAAATAGTGGAATCTATAGGGGAAGCTCTTTACAGTAAGATGGTAAATGACAGGTGAAATAGTGGGATCTATAGGTGAAGCTCTTTACAGTAAGATGCTAAATGACAGGTGAAATAGAGGAATCTATAGGTGAAGCTCTTTACAGTAAGATGCTAAATGACAGGTGAAAGTGGGATCTATAGGTGAAGCTCTTTACAGTAAGATGCTAAATGACAGGTGAAATAGTGGAATCTATAGGTGAAGCTCTTTACAGTAAGATGCTAAATGACAGGTGAAATAGTGGAATCTATAGGTGAAGCTCTTTACAGTAAGATGCTAAATGACAGGTGGAATAGTGGAATCTTTAGGTGAAGCTCTTTACAGTAAGATGCTAAATGACAGGTGAAATAGTGGAATCTATAGGGGAAGCTCTTTACAGTAAGATGCTAAATTATAGGTGAAATAGTGGAATCTATAGGGGAAGCTCTTTACAGTAAGATGGTAAATGACAGGTGAAATAGTGGAATCTATAGGTGAAGCTCTTTACAGTAAGATGCTAAATGACAGGTGAAATAGTGGGATCTATAGGTGAAGCTCTTTACAGTAAGATGCTAAATGACAGGTGAAATAGAGGAATCTATAGGTGAAGCTATTTACAGTAAGATGCTAAATGACAAGTGAAATAGTGGAATCTATAGGTGAAGCTCTTTACAGTAAGATGCTAAATGACAGGTGAAATAGAGGAATCTATAGGTGAAGCTATTTACAGTAAGATGCTAAATGACAAGTGAAATAGTGGAATCTATAGGGGTTAGCTCTTTACAGTAAGATGCTAAATGACAGGTGAAATAGTGGGATCTATAGGTGAAGCTCTTTACAGTAAGATGCTAAATGACAGGTGAAATAGAGGAATCTATAGGTGAAGCTCTTTACAGTAAGATGGTAAATGACAGGTGAAATAGTGGGATCTATAGGTGAAGCTCTTTACAGTAAGATGCTAAATGACAGGTGAAATAGTGGAATCTATAGGTGAAGCTCTTTACAGTAAGATGCTAAATGACAGGTGAAATAGTGGGATCTATAACAGGAACCCCTCTGAAGACCCGACACACAGTTCAGAGCATGAGATACTCAAGTCAGACAGTACAGAGAGATAAGGGTTTTTGATGTAGGAAGACAAACAGATACAGGATGTAGAAGGACTTCATAGCCCGGGTAAAAGGTAGAGAGAACAGAGAAGGTAGAAGGACTCTGTCTGTCTGTCTGTCTGTGTGAGTGAGTGAAGGAGAGGGAGAGAATGTCACTTTGGTATGAAGAGATTTGGGAGACAGACGCAGGAATGCGTAATATGGGTTTTTATTTCACCCAAATTACGACGTGCCATGTAAGGGCACGGGGACGAAGACCAAACAAACACGTAACAAAACACAGGGTTGAAACCCAAACAAAAGAGCGAGGAGTACCTCAAATAAATAACATTAGCGCACAATGACACCACATGAGACGAGACCCGTAATCATTGGCGCAATCCACAATGGCACGAAAGCTAAAACACACAGCGCAGGTCCTCACACCACCAACGGACATAGTAACAATAATCGACAGCCCAATGGACACCAAAGGGCACTCGTATACAAGTACTAATCAGTGGGAACAGGGGACAGGTGTAACGAAAGTTCCGGAGGGATCCGTGACAGAGAAAGCCAGAGAAAGGGAGAGAAAGCGTTAGAGTGAGAGAGATTTATGTTACATGTTTATTTATTTTTCCTTTTGTACTTTAACTATTTGTACATCACTACAACACTGTATATATACATAATATGACATTTGAAATGTCATTATTCTTTTGGAACTTCTGTGAGTGTAATGTTTACTGTTAATTTGTATTGTTTATTTCACTTTTGTTTATTATCTACTTCACTTGCTTTGGCAATGTTAACATATGTTTCCCATGCCAATAAAGCCCTTATTTTAAAAATTGAAATTTAATTGAGAGCGGGGGAGAGAGAGAGATCACAGGGGACTACTGGGACAGGGTAGCAGGGTGAACAGGGGACTCTCCTTGGACAGGGTGAACAGGGGACTCTCCTGGGACAGGGTGGCAGGGTGAACAGGGGACTCTCCTGGGACAGGGTGGCAGGGTGAACAGGGGACTCTCCTGGGACAGGGTGAACAGAGGACTCTCCTGGGACAGGGTGAACAGGGGACTCTCCTGGGACAGGGTGAACAGGGGACTCTCCTGGGACAGGGTAGCAGGGTGAACAGGGGATTCTCCTAGGATAGGGTGGCAGGGTGAACAGGGGACTCTCCTGGGACAGGGTGGCAGGGTGAACAGGGGACTACTGGGACAGTGTAGCAGGGTGAACAGGGGACTCTCCTGGGACAGGGTAGCAGGGTGAACAGGGGACTCTCCTGGGACAGGGTGAACAGGGGACTCTCCTGGGATAGGGTGGCAGGGTGAACAGGGGACTCTCCTGGGACAGGGTGGCAGGGTGAACAGGGGACTACTGGGACAGTGTAGCAGGGTGAACAGGGGACTCTCCTGGGACAGGGTGAACAGGGGACTCTCCTGGGACAGGGTAGCAGGGTGAACAGGGGACTCTCCTGGGACAATGTAGCAGGGAACTCACCTGGGACAGAGTAGCAGGGAGAGTTTAGAGGTGGGATAGAGGTGTGTGGGGGTATTAGATGTGGGAAGGTGGGTGTTTATGCACCCAGCAGGCCTGGTGAGAGATATGAAGGTCACAACATCCTGTTGCTTCACACAAACCACAGCAAGGGAACACACTGCCCTCATTCGAGAGAGAGAGAGAGAGAGAGAGAGAGAGAGAGAGAGAGAGAGAGAGAGTGTGTTTCTGAACCTCTAGAGCGGTGTGTGGTTCCGTAGCTCAGCCTTTCCCTGCTCTTTACACAACACATTCATTAGAGAATCCTCCTCCAATCATTTAATATTTTCATCCCCTTCTCTGTCTCACTAACCATGTTACACTGTTCCTGATGTATACCGAGGACAAACCACCCGCCAGCCCGCCTGAAGGCAAATTGATCATTGAAAAGATCCACAATAAATCACTCAAAATCACTCATTGAGCACTGGCAGTGTTCATAGACAGAGCACAGAACCCCTTCGAAGCAGAGTTCCAGTGTCAAATAGCACTCTATTCCCTATATAGTGAAAGTGCACTCATTTTCTCTGGTCTAAGTAATGTACTATATGGAGAAAAGGATGCCAACCCCACACCGTGCACTCTGGTCAAAAGGAGTGCACTGTATGGGGAATAGTGTGTTAATTGAGACATAACCACAGTACTATGATCTCTGGTTTATTTGTGTGGAGCAGAGAGGGAAGTGGAGAGAGAAGAGCAGAGAGGAGAGAGAAGAGAGGAGAGAGGAGAGAGAAGAGAGGAGAGAGCGGAGAGGAAAGAGCAGAGAGGAGAGAGGAGAGAGCAGAGAGGAGAGAGAAGAGCAGAGAGGAGAGGAGAGAGCAGAGAGGAGAGAGAAGAGCAGAGAGGAGAGAGCAGAGAGGAGAGAGAAGAACAGAGAGGAGAGGGGAAAGAGGAGAGGGGAGAGGGGATTGGGCCCTTAGAAACCGACCACAGAGCTTGGGTACTGTATCGTCATCCTCTGTAACCGTTATCAACCACGTGACCTTCACATCTCTATGGAAACCATCCCAGCAGGGCTCCAGCCAATCACAGGACCCCATGAGGGTGGCACGGTGAAATCAACACAGTGACACACTAAGACAGCTTGTATGACCTCTGACATCAAAGGCACCAGGAAGTGAAATGAAAATGGCTCCGTCCTTGAGCCAAGGAAAAGGAACAGGTCAGTGATAACGGCATATCTCAGTAGAAGGCGATGCCGTCTTGGGTCACACACCAACCAGAGAGAAAACTATATGTTCCATAAAAACACAGCACTGGATGGCAGCTTTTAATAAAGAGTAGAACCATTAACTCACTACTGAAAGGCTGGTCATGGTCATCCCAGAAACTCTAGACCCACTCCAATTTGCATACCGCCCCAACAGATCCAGAGATGATGCAATCTCTATTGCACTCCACACTGCCCTTTCCCACCTGGACAAAAGGAACACCTATGTGAGAATGCTATTTATTGACTACAGCTCAGCGTTCAAGTCCATAGTGCCCTCAAAGCTCATCACTAAGCTAAGGATCCTGGGATTAAACACCTCCCTCCGCAACTGGATCCTGGACTTCCTGACGGGCGGTAAGAGTAGGTAACAACACATCCGCCACGCTGATCCTCAACACAGGGGCCCCTCAGCAGTGCATGCTCAGTCCCCTCCTGTACTCCCTGTTCACTCATGACTGCAAGGCCAGGCACAACTCCAACACCATCATTACATTTGCCGATGACACAACGTTGTCGGTCTGATCACCGACAACGACAAGACAGCCTATAGGGAGGAGGTCCGAGACCTGGCCGTGTGGCGCCAGGACAACAACCTCTCCCTCAATGTGATCAAGACAAAGGAGATGATTGTGGACTACAGGAGAAATAGGACAGAGCACGCCCCCATTCTCATTGACGGGGCTGCAGTGGAGCAGGTTGAGAGCTTCAAGTTCCTTGGTGTCCACATCACCAACAAACTAACATGGTCCAAGCACACCAAGACAGCAGTGAAGAGGGCACGACAAAATATATTCCCCCTAAAGAGACTGAAAAGATTTGGCATGGGTCCCCAGATCCTCAAAAGGTTCTACAGCTGCACCGTCAAGAGCATCCTGACTGGTTCACTGCCTGGTATGGCAACTTCTCAGCCTCCGACCGCAAGGCACTACAGAGGGTAATGCGAACGGCCCAGTACATCACTGAGGCCAAGGACCTCTATACCAGGCGGTGTCAGAGGAAGGCCCTAAAAATGGTCAAAGACTCCAGCCACACTAGTCATAGACTGTTCTCTCTGCTTCCGCACGGAAAGCGGTACCGGAGCACCAAGTCTAGGTCCATGAGGCTTCTAAACAGCTTCTACCCCCAAGCCATAAGACTCCTGATCATCTAGTCAAATGACTACCCAGACTATTTGCATGTCACATACTATAAAACGATGTAAGACTCAACATATGTGTATTCAGACACAGCCTCTGTGCCTTAAAAACACAGAGATAAAGATGAGAAAACCAACTTACATTCCTTTACTGTAAATTATATCCTGCTGAATATGTTGAAGCACTGGATTTTAGTAGCACACACACACACACACACAAACACACACACACACACACACACACACACACCTTGACTGGGCGGGCGGGCTAGAAAATAAATTGCCTCCAAGCAAAGCATCATCCAATATATTTAACTAGTCACACATCCAAAGTCTGAAAATGCTGCCTGCAAGCTGAGCGTCATCCAATACATTTAACTAGTCACACACCCAAAGTCTGAAAATGCTGCCTGCAAGCTGAGCGTCATCCTATACATTTAACTAGTCACACACCCAAAGTCTGAAAATGCTGCCTGCAAGCTGAGCGTCATCCAATACATTTAACTAGTCACACACCCAAAGTCTGAAAATGCTGCCTGCAAGCTGAGCGTCATCCTATACATTTAACCAGAGTCACACCCCAAGTTTGCAAACAACGACACGAAGGGTGGACAAGATGTCCCTCTTGTGAGGTGACATGCGGCCGTTTATGAGATTAATGTCCATCATGAGGGTAGATCTAATCATGGTGACATCTATTGTGGTAATACCAATCAATACTGAGGAGAGGTCAATCGCCAATCATGATATCACTTTATTCAAAACGTATTAATACCATTGATTAATTATTGCGATAATCAATCTGGTCGACGACCCACCCCTAGATGATTAGTTGAGAGCCCAATGAGCGGATTTGAGCCACAGCATTTTATAGCAAAGTACATCCTCCTGAATGTTCATGACAAACAACAGATGTATGGAATGGGTCACAAGATTAGGATTTGTATGAAATATACTAATAATTCACAGCAGACAGTATCTGCTGTAAAGACTGTTCTCATTGTGTAGAAACCAGGGTCTAGCCCCCAAAACAAGGTTTTTTCTCATAATTATCCATACCGGAGCCATCTCTACCTGTTACCTTCCAGTCAAACCGGAGCCATCTCTCCCTGGTAGCTTCCAGTCAAACCGGAGCCATCTCTCCCTGGTACCTTCCAGTCAAACCGGAGCCATCTCTCCCTGGTACCTTCCAGTCAAACCGGAGCCATCTCTCCCTGGTACCTTCCAGTCAAACCGGAGCAATCTCTTTCACATGAATAGAATGTGGCCCAAAGCATTGTAAATCTTCTGTCAGCATTAAGCCCCAGAGGCCCACTCTCAGTTCACACAGACACAATAGAGCTCTAAGAACCCCCTATTCTGATGCAATAACAGTATTCTAAAATAATATTGTAATTTTACCCACTACACACCCACTTCATCTCCATCCATCCACCCATCTAGACACAAACCCAATCACAGATGCCTAGAAGAAACGCCAAGGCTACTGAGTTATAGGCTCCCGAGTGGCGCAGCGGTCTAAGGCACTGCATCTCAGTGCAAGGGGTGTCACCTGGTTTGATTCCAGGTTGTATCACATCTGGCCATGATTGGGAGTCCCATAGGGCAGCACAATTGGCTCAGTGTCATCCGGGGTAGTCCGTAATTATAAATAAGAATTTGTTCTTAACTGACTTGCCTAGTTAAATTATATATATTGTTTTCAACCCTGGGGAATTCTTACAGACAAACAAAGTCTCTGGAGTTCTGGATAGGATTTCTTAGAGAAAACACCTTAATCTCCCTTCACTCTCATTAATGTTTTATGCCTTAGGAAGACAGTCCGTCTAGGTTGGTCTGGCGCTTTAGGAACCCCGTTGCCTAAGTAATGAGATGAAACATTACCACAGACTTTTAGTTCAATATTAAACGTTGTAAATTATGTACATGTAGATAGAACGTCAGCTCAGATCACATATTCATAAAACACCAGGACCTGTGAGCACAGCTTGTTATGGAACTCTCTGAATGCGTCAGGTCATCTAGTTTTGTTGTGCATACAGTATATAGAGGAGTAGGGGTCGAAAGTCATTTTGCATGTCTAACACATATGGTTCGATTCCCGCGGGGACTAGTACGAAAATGTGTGTACTAACTACTGTAAGTCTGTCTGGATAAATCTGCTAAATGCTGCAATAGTAATCTTTTGACCCCACAAAAGTCCCACAGCTCTCTGCAACATAAAGCAAAACTTTTCCTGGTATCGAACTTTCAAAATGTACACAAAACGCAGCATCATATGACACAAAACGCAGCATCATATGACACAAAACGCAGCATCATATGACACAAAACGCAGCATCATATGACACTAAACGCAGCATCATATGACACAAAACGCAGCATCATATGACACAAAACGCAGCATCATATGACACAAAACGCAGCATCATATGACACAAAACGCAGCATCATATGACACAAAACGCAGCATCATATGACACAAAACGCAGCATCATATGACACAAAACGCAGCATCATATGACACAAAACGCAGCATCATATGACACAAAACGCAGCATCATATGATGAAAAATGCATCATACGGGGGATGACTTCTGTAAAGCTACAGTGGGGCAAAAAAGTATTTAGTCAGCCACCAATTGTGCAAGTTCTCCCACTTAAAAAGATGAGAGAGGCCTGTAATTTTCATCATAGGTACACTTCAACTTTGACAGACAACATTTTATGACTATGTCAACAATAGACTTATGAAACAAATTCCAAATGATAGTTTTTGAGTTGACTTTTCCTTTAATACTATAATGAATCATTGATTGATTGAAGAAAACAAAAAACACAATATAGAAGCAAAGTGCTCAAAGCCCTTTACATGACGTCTCTGCCTCATCCCTCATCCGCCACCAGTGTGTACCACCCACCTGGGTGATTCATAGATCCTCTAGCACATTGAAAAGCTGTATTCCAATGCAATCCATTTTCATGATGAAGCCCGCTCATTTCTACAATGCATCATGTCATTGAGATTGAACTGAACAACAGAGTTCTATCAATAACGGATCAGAACACTTTGTTAAGCCATTTCTCCTTCAGTGAAGCTGTAATGTCTAGGCTAAACACAGTGTGAGCTGGCACACAAGCACTATTGAATAAGTGTCTGAAACTTAGACTCTGAATGGATGTACAGTAGAATGTCAGGGCAGTGTGATTTACCGGAGGTCCTGGTTCTGTGTGTATCTGTCCCTCTGTTTCCCCTGAATGGCCTTCACCAAGTCCCAAAACCTCCCCTCAGAAACCTAGAAGGATTGCATAGGTGTATCCTGGTAGGCTAGGTTTCCACCATATTGCCTAGACCCATTCTGATTCTGTCAGATCTCTAATCTTCCTGGATCTACTCTAGTGTCTAGTGATGAGAGCCAGGGGCTGAATGTGACTTGTGTATACTGTGTTTTTTTAAAGTAACCTTTATTTAACTAGGCAAGTCAGTTAAACCTCTACAGGCTAATGTGATTAGCATGAGGTTGTAAGTAACAAGAACATTTCCCAGGACATAGAAACATCTGATATTGGCAGAAAGCTTAAATTCTTGTCAATCTAACTGCACTGTCCAAATTACAGTAGCTATTACAGTGAATGAATACCATGCTAATGTTTTAGGAGAGTGCACAGTTATGAACTTGAACATGTATTAATAAACCAATTAGGCACATTTGGCCAGTCTCGATACAACATTTTGAACAGAAATGCAATAGTTCATTGGATCAGTCTAAAACGGTGCACATACACTGCTGCCATCTAGTGGCCAAAATCTAAATTGCGCCTTGGCTGGAATATTTCTCTTGCAAAGATGATGGTACAACAACAACAAAAAACGCATGTTTTTGTGTTTTATTATCTTTTACCAGATCTAATGTGTGTTATTCTCCTACATTAATTTAACATTTCCACAAACTTCAAAGTGTTTCCTTTCAAATGGTATCAAAAACATGCATATCCTTTCTTTAGGTCCTGGGCAGTCATATGTCATTTTAGGTGAACATTTAAAAAAAGGGTCCAATCCTTATTAAGAACAAATTCTTATATACAATGACGGCCTACACTGGCCAAACTCTGATGACGCTGGGCCAATTGTGCCTCGCCCTATGGGACTCCCAATCGCAGCCAGTTCTGATACAGCCTGGATTCGAACCAGGGTGTCTCTAGTGACGCCTCAAACACTGAGATGCAGTGCCTTAGACCACTGTACCACTCAGGAGCAGTACAGCTGGCTGCACTGCATGTATCTGAGATCCATCCAGCCCTCTTACTTGGCGTAAGACTCACGCCAACAGCTTCAGCATCTGGGTCTAATGATGATGAAGCACATGCATATGCTGTCCGGAGAGTAGGCTATTCATAATGTAGAACTGATGGCTACCATCACTCTCAATGTTAGGCTGGGACAATGTGTGTGTTCCAGTACAAGTGTCCACATAATGAGTTGTACAGTACAGAGATATTCAGCATACCTGTTTGTGTGTCAGTACTGTAAGTGTAGGTGACAAATTCTGCAATGTTTTTGAGAGTAGGTTTTTCGAGTGTTTTCTTTGGTATTTTGGTATTTTATTAGGATCCCCATTAGCTGTTGCAAAAGCAGCGGCTACTCTTCCTGGGGTCCACACAAAACATGACACACAACACAATACAGAACATTAATAGACAAGGACAGCTCAAGAACAGAACGACATCAATAAAAAAAATACTAAATGCACACGAAGCCAACATATACATACATACACACTATCTGGGTCAAACAGGGGAGAGGCGGTGTGCCGTGAGGTGTTGCTTTATCTGGTTTTTTAAACCAGGTTTGCTTTTTATTCAAGCAATTGGTTTGAGTGTGTGTGTGTGTGTGTGCACACGATATGTGTGTGTTCATTCTCTCAGGGTGATAACTCTGCACACACAGATTACCTCCCTAATGAAGTGGCCTGTGAGAACAGCCCAGCTCATTTCAACACCAGAGCACTGATTTAGAACACTGAGCTAGGTGTAAATCACACAGGAAATGAGGAGTGCTGATTTAGAACACTGAGCTAGGTGTAAATCACACAGGAAATGAGGAGCGCTGATTTAGAACACTGAGCTAGGTGTAAATCACACAGGAAATGAGGAGTGCTGATTTAGAACACTGAGCTAGGTGTAAATCACACAGGAAATGAGGAGCGCTGATTTAGAACACTGAGCTAGGTGTAAATCACACAGGAAATGAGGAGTGCTGATTTAGAACACTGAGCTAGGTGTAAATCACACAGGAAATGAGGAGTGCTGATTTAGAACACTGAGCTAGGTGTAAATCACACAGGAAATGAGGAGTGCTGATTTAGAACACTGAGCTAGGTGTAAATCACACAGCATATGAGGAGCGCTGATTTAGAACACTGATCTAGGTGTAAATCACACAGGAAATGAGGAGTGCTGATTTAGAACACTGAGCTAGGTGTAAATCACACAGCATATGAGGAGCGCTGATTTAGAACACTGATCTAGGTGTAAATCACACAGGAAATGAGGAGTGCTGATTTAGAACACTGAGCTAGGTGTAAATCACACAGGAAATGAGGAGTGCTGATTTAGAACACTGATCTAGGTGTAAATCACACAGGAAATGCATGAGTGTTTCTGGGTATGAGCTGCCATGTGGGTGTGCATGTGCACGTGTGGGTATATTAAATATGTATGCCACTCTACACAGAAATATGGCCAGCCCTCACTCCATTGCCCTAGGGACAAGAGAGATCATTACAGATCACCTCTAAAACCCCCATGTATGACAGACCATTACTTACCACTGTTAATCACAACACACTGGATATAGTCCTGACTACATATACAGTGAGGGGAAAAGTATTTGATCCCCAGCTGATTTTGTAAATTTGCCCACTGACAAAGAAATGATCCGTCTATAATTTTAATGGTAGGTTTATTTGAACAGTGAGAGACAGAATAACAACAAAAAAAATCCAGAAAAATGTCAAAATATTATAAATTGATTTGCATTTTAATGAGCGAAATAAGTATTTGACCCTTCTGCAAAACATGACATAGTACTTGGTGGCAAAACCCTTGTTGGCAATCACAGAGGTCAGAAGTTTCTTGTAGTTGGCCACCAGGTTTGTACACATCTCAGGAGGGATTTTGTCCCACTCCTCTTTACAGATCTTCTCCAAGTCATTAAGGTTTCGAGGCTGACGTTTGGCAACTCGAACCTTCAGCTCCCTCCACAGATTTTCTATGGGATTAAGGTCTGGAGACTGGCTAGGCCACTCCGGGACCTTAATATGCTTCTTCTTGAGCCACTCCTTTGTTGCCTTGGCCGTGTGTTTTGGGTCATTGTCATGCTGGAATACCAATCCACGACCCATTTTCAATGCCCTGGCTGAGGGAAGGAGGTTCTCACCTAAGATTTGACGGTACATGGCCCTGTCCATCGTCCCTTTGATGCGGTGAAGTTGTGCTGTCCCCTTAGCAGAAAAACACCCCCAAAGCATAATGTTTCCACCTCCTTGTTTGACGGTGGGGATGGTGTTCTCGGGGTCATAGGCAGCATTCCTCCTCCAAATATGGCAAGTTGAGTTGATGCCAAAGAGCTCCATTTTGGTCTCATCTGACAACAACACTTTCACCCAGTTGTCCTCTGAATCATTCAGATGTTCATTGGCAAACTTCAGACAGGAATGTATATGTGCTTTCTTGGGCAGGGGGACCTTGCGGGCGCTGCAGGATGTCAGTTCTTCACGGCGTAGTGTGTTACCAATTGTTTTCTAGGTGACTATGGTACCAGCTGCCTTGAGATCATTGACAAGATCCTCCCGTGTAGTTCTGGGCTGATTCCTCACCGTTCTCATGATCATTGCAACTCCACGAGGTGAGATCTTGCATGGAGCCCCAGGCCGAGGGAGATTTACAGTTCTTTTGTGTTTCTTCCATTTGCAAATAATCGCACCAACTCTTGTCACCTTCTCAACAAGCTGCTTGGCGATGGTCTTGCAGCCCATTCCAGCCTTGTGTAGGTCTACAATCTTGTCCCTGACATCCTTGGAGAGCTCTTTGGTCTTGGCAATGGTGGAGAGTTTGGAATCTGATTGATTGCTTCTGTGGACAGGTGTCTTTTATACAGGTAACAAACTGAGATTAGGAGCACAATGTGCTCCTAATCTCAGCTCGTTACCTGTATAAAAGACACCTGGGAGCCAGAAATCTTTCTGATTGAGAGGGGGTCAAATACTTATTTCCCTCATTAAAATGCAAATCAATTTATAACATTTTTGACATTCGTTTTTCAGGATTTTTTTGTTGTCATTTGGTCTCTCACTGTTCAAATTAACCTACCATTAAAATTATAGACTGATAATTTCTTTGTCAGTGGGAAAACATACAAAATCAGCAGGGATCAAATACTTTTTTCCTTCACTGTAGCTAGGATGTGGCTATTCTAACTAAACTTCAGTTCCTCAAACAAGTAATGCTTGTTTCTAGCTCCAACAGTCCAGTAATACTTGTGTTTCTAGCTCCAACAGTGCATTAATACTTGTTTCTTGCTCCAACAGTGCATTAATACTTGTTTCTTGCTCCAAGAGTGCAGTAATACTTGTTTCTATTTCCAACAGTGCATTAATACTTGTTTCTCACACCAACAGTGCAGTAATACATGTTTCTAGCTCCAACAGGGCAGTAATACTTGTTTCTAGCTCCAACAGTGCAGTAATACTTGTTTCTAGCTCCAACAGTGCAGTAATACTTGTTTCTAGCTCCAACAGTGCATTAATACTTGTGTTTTTAGCTCCAACAGTGCATTAATACTTGTGTTTCTAGCTCCAACAGTGCATTAATACTTGTGTTTCTAGCTCCAACAGTGCATTAATACTTGTTTCTAGCTCCAACAGTGCAGTAATACTTGTTTCTAGCTCCAACAGTGCAGTAATACTTGTGTTTCTTGCTCCAACAGTGCATTAATACTTGTTTCTAGCTCCAACAGTGCAGTAATACTTGTGTTTCTAGCTCCAACAGTGCATTAATACTTGTTTCTAGCTCCAACAGTGCATTAATACTTGTTTCTAGCTCCAACAGTGCAGTAATACTTGTGTTTCTTGCTCCAACAGTCCAGTAATACTTGTGTTTCTAGCTCCAACAGTGCATTAATACTTGTTTCTAGCTCCAACAGTGCATTAATACTTGTTTCTTGCTCCAACAGTGCAGTAATACATGTTTCTTGCTCCAACAGTGCAGTAATACATGTTTCTATTTCCAACAGTGCATTAATACTTGTTTCTCACTCCAACAGTGCAGTAATACATGTTTCTAGCTCCAACAGGGCAGTAATACTTGTTTCTAGCTCCAACAGTGCAGTAATACTTGTTTCTTGCTCCAACAGTGCAGTAATACATGTTTCTAGCTCCAACAGTGCAGTGATACTTGTTTCTATCTCCAATAGTGCAGTAATGCTTTTTTCTAGCTCCAACAGTGCAGTAATACTTGTTTCTAGCTCCAACAGTGCAGTAATACTTGTTTCTAGCTCCAATAGTGCAGTAATGCTTCTTTCTAGCTCAACAGTGCAGTAATACTTGTTTCTAGCTCCAACAGTGCAGTAATACTTGTTTCTAGCTCCAATAGTGCAGTAATACTTGTTTCTAGCTCCAACAGTGCAGTAATACTTGTTTCTAGCTCCAACAGCGCAGTAATACTTGTTTCTAGCTCCAATAGTGCAGTAATACTTGTTTCTAGCTCCAACAGCGCAGTAATACTTGTTTCTAGCTCCAACAGTGCAGTAATACTTGTTTCTAGCTCCAACAGTGCAGTAATACTTGTTTCTAGCTCCAACAGTGCAGTAATACTTGTTTCTAGCTCCAACAGTGCAGTAATACTTGTGTTTCTAGCTCCAACAGTGCAGTAATACTTGTTTCTAGCTCCAACAGTGCAGTAATACTTGTTTCTTGCTCCAACAGTGCATTAATACTTGTTTCTTGCTCCAAGAGTGCAGTAATACATGTTTCTATTTCCAACAGTGTATTAATACTTGTTTCTCACACCAACAGTGCAGTAATACATGTTTCTAGCTCCAACAGGGCAGTAATACTTGTTTCTAGCTCCAACAGTGCAGTAATACTTGTTTCTTGCTCCAACAGTGCAGTAATACTTGTTTCTAGCTCCAACAGTGCATTAATACTTGTATTTTTAGCTCCAACAGTGCATTAATACTTGTGTTTCTAGCTCCAACAGTGCATTAATACTTGTGTTTCTAGCTCCAACAGTGCATTAATACTTGTGTTTCTAGCTCCAACAGTGCATTAATACATGTTTCTAGCTCCAACAGTGCATTAATACTTGTGTTTCTAGCTCCAACAGTGCATTAATACTTGTTTCTAGCTCCAACAGTGCAGTAATACTTGTGTTTCTTGCTCCAACAGTCCAGTAATACTTGTGTTTCTAGCTCCAACAGTGCATTAATACTTGTTTCTAGCTCCAACAGTGCAGTAATACTTGTGTTTCTTGCTCCAACAGTCCAGTAATACTTGTGTTTCTAGCTCCAACAGTGCATTAATACTTGTTTCTAGCTCCAACAGTGCATTAATACTTGTTTCTAGCTCCAACAGTGCATGAATACTTGTTTCTAGCTCCAACAGTGCATTAATACTTGTTTCTAGCTCCAACAGTGCATTAATACTTGTTTCTAGCTCCAACAGTGCATTAATACTTGTTTCTAGCTCCAACAGTGCATTAATACTTGTTTCTAGCTCCAACAGTGCATTAATACTTGTTTCTTGCTCCAACAGTGCAGTAATACTTGTTTCTAGCTCCAACAGTGCAGTAATACTTGTTTCTAGCTCCAACAGTGCAGTAATACTTGTTTCTATTTCCAACAGTGCAGTAATATATGTTTCTATTTCCAACAGTGCAGTAGTACTTGTTTCTAGCTCCAACAGTGCAGTAATACTTGTTTCTTGCTCCAACAGTGCAGTAATACATGTTTCTTGCTCCAACAGTGCAGTAATACATGTTTCTATTTCCAACAGTGCATTAATACTTGTTTCTCACTCCAACAGTGCAGTAATACATGTTTCTAGCTCCAACAGGGCAGTAATACTTGTTTCTAGCTCCTACAGTGCAGTAATACTTGTTTCTTGCTCCAACAGTGCAGTAATACATGTTTCTAGCTCCAACAGCGCAGTAATACTTGTTTCTAGCTCCAACAGCGCAGTGATATTTGTTTCTAGCTCCAATAGTGCAGTAATGCTTTTTTCTAGCTCCAACAGTGCAGTAATACTTGTTTCTAGCTCCAACAGTGCAGTAATACTTGTTTCTAGCTCCAATAGTGCAGTAATGCTTCTTTCTAGCTCAACAGTGCAGTAATACTTGTTTCTAGCTCCAACAGTGCAGTAATACTTGTTTCTAGCTCAAACAGCGCAGCAATACTTGTTTCTAGCTCCAATAGTGCAGTAATACTTGTTTCTAGCTCCAACAGTGCAGTAATACTTGTTTCTAGCTCCAACAGTGCAGTAATACTTGTTTCTAGCTCCAACAGTGCAGTAATACTTGTTTCTAGCTCCAACAGTGCAGTAATACTTGTTTCTAGCTCCAACAGTGCAGTAATACTTGTGTTTCTAGCTCCAACAGTGCAGTAATACTTGTTTCTAGCTCCAACAGTGCAGTAATACTTGTTTCTAGCTCCAACAGTGCAGTAATACTTGTTTCTAGCTCCAACAGTGCAGTAATGCCTAGCAATAATAATAAAAAAAATACACACATAATCCAGAAAAATACAGAAGAAATACCAGAACAAGTGATGTCAGAGACCAGATCATACTGAATATATGAAGTATGTTTTTTCTCCAGATTACCCATTAGTGTAAGATCCAGTACCACACTAGATACCAACCTATGGTGCAAATAGCTGTCAGAAACAGACACTCTTTGTGTTCCAGGAAGTACTGACATCAGTGATCGTCTCTTACTGAGGCTGAGTCAAATACAGTGAGCTGATGAAGGACCGCCCCCTGCACTGTGAACCATGATTTCTCTACTGTCGCTGTGACCTTTTATTGACCCTTTCAACAGCACAGCAATGAGAAGATTGCCCCTATCGACCTCTAATCCATCCACTATACCTCCCTTCTCTCTTCTCCCATCCCCCCTTCCCTAATTTCTCTTCGACTCTATTTCAATCTGACGCTCTCTCTCTTTTTCTCTCTCAGCTTTTTATAGCTCATAAGGTTGGTTAGTTATCCTCTGAAAGAGAAGGTTTCAGAATCCATTTGGCTGTTAGACTCTGACAGAAACAGAAGGCATGTCGTTGACCTGTATGACAGTGTGCTGGCGTACAGGTACGGGTATGTGACTGGGCCTGGGTCCGTGTTCGTTGGCATGAGCGGAGCCCCGTGTAATAAATCTCCTCCATGTCTCAGTGATCTCCCCGGCTCTCTCTCCAGATCCAGCTCATTGGATGGAATGGCAGCGTGTAGCTTCCGCTGGTCTGTCACTCTCCGCCAGGGCAGCACCAGGCTTCACTGCCTGGCCAATCCCAGTCATTGTAATAATGGGCCAGAGCAAATCACTCTGGCAGAAAGAACCAGGGAGCTCCATCTGTGGAGAATCTCCAGTACGGTAGGTGGTATCTCTGGTTCTTAGGGTGGATTTACATTAGTTAAATATGTCTAGTGAGATGTACGTCACTTCACCATCAGATCTTCCTGTTTACACTAGCCCTGGATGTGGTCTGGCCAAAGCCACATTCCTGCTTCATGTGTGAGTGCAACTGTTAGCATATACCGTAAATACCATAGTATATAGACAAATGAAATAAGGATAGCTTTTCAAACTATACAGGAGATTCTCATCTAAACCATATTGCACAGCGTTACACACTTTATTAATGCAATGATTCAGAAATGTGGGGATGTTTTTAAAGCCTTTCATTTTCAATTTGTCTAACAGTGAAAAAATGCTGTCTAGTGGTATTAAGGTAAATCTGTGCAGTGAGCCATTGTCTTTATACTGTACTACTCAGAGGGGGTGTAGATGTTGTGTGGTGTAGATGTCTCCACCCGGAGGTAGTGTGGGAGACATATCTTAAAGAGAGATAAGTCTATACACTATAAGTACAGTATCTCTCCTGGATCTAGTTTGTGTTAAAGTCGTGTAAAGACCCTCCCTCCCTCCCTCCCCTCCATGGTGGAGAGGTGTTGAATGGTCTGTGTCGAAGCAACCTTCTGTCCGGTCTACTCTGTTCACTCATTTCATGGGTGGAAGTACCACCAAAAGACCAGGGAGATGAGACCATTGATCCTGTTCCAGTCATGTGCTCAGTCTAGCTGCAACATTTACATGCGTCAACAGATTCATTTTCTTAAAATCTCCCATCGTCACAGTTCTATTAGCCATGGCCATGTCATTCTCTGTCGCACGCATGCACACGCACGCACACAAATCCAGTGAGAGGGTGGAATGTATCCCATTCAATCTCATCAGCCCCACCCAGTCATGAAGGTCAGTGCTGAGGATGTGTCCCATTCAGCCTGTAGAAAAGGTCATACCCACATCCTTAAAAACAGAGGTTCTGGGCTAATATAGAATACATGTGAAGAACAGGAAGGCCCACTGTTTATGCTCTCAGTTCACCTGTAATATAGAATACATGTGAAGAACAGGAAGGCCCACTTTTTATGCTCCCAGTTCACCACGTTATTGACAAAGTTTCCATCCGAAACAGCTCTTCGTCAGGTCAAACAGACTCAGCTATGATTTTCATGGGAGGGGTGAGCGAGGGAGAAGAGGAAACCATGAATGGCCCAGGAGGGTCAGCAGCACCGCGGAAGAAGTGTGGGACGAGCAGAGGAGCAAGGCCGCTATTGGACACGCAGTCAGAATGCCTGAGTGTGATCAATCTTTCTTCACATCCCATCACCACTTCATGTGAGTTGGCCTTGAGTAAAGGCTGATCTTTCATCCACACTGCATCACGTAATGGTTCTGACACTACAATAGTTTCAGAAATGATTTTGTACATTGAGATTTAGGAAGATCTTCTGCCCCATAAATGTGGATGTGTCAAGTATGGGTGAGACCAGTGTTCAGGCTATGGGTGACACAATAGAGAATGACATTTCCCAAAGAACGAAAAACCCTTCGGAGCCAAATCCACCTTTTGTCCGCCCAGATACAGAAATCCCTCCCTAGAAACAGACTGGTGGAAAAAGACGTCTCCTATTCTGAATAAGAATACGAGAGTACAGTCTCTCGAATAATCTCCCTAAAGAACAGAGTCAAGCGTTAGATAAATGATAGTGCATAATGCTGATAACGGCGGAGCCGTGGGGTTGTTAAAACTGAATAATAATGTGAATGAGATCCAGGGACTATTAAACACCACCACTTTCTCCCAGCATATGTATGTGAGTCTATGGACATGATTAACCCCCTTAAGACAATGCACAATATCAGTAGTGATACTTATCGCTTGCTTTGATGTTAAATCCCTGTCTACAAACATCCCCCACCAGGGAGGCCTACAACTTATGGCACACGGTCTTAGTCAACAGACCCACTGGTACACTGCCTAGTACTAACTGGTAAGAACTTTTTCATGTTTTAAAATGATATGTTCATTCAACAGAAGGGAACTGCTATGGGTTGTAAAATGGCACTGAATTATGTCAATCTGTATGTGGGGTTGTTTGAGAAGAATGTGATTTTCAGTCTTAACAATCCATTCTTGCACCATCTCAAGCTCTGGAAACACTTCAATGATGCTGTATTCCTTCTATTCCAGGGCACAGCAGAGGAACTTCATCGATTCCACTCCATCAATTCAAGCAGTGAACATCTGAAATTCACCCTCACCTTTGATGCGCATGAAAGAAGGGCTTTAGCATGGACCTATACAGTAAGCCAACTGACAGAAATTTCCTGTTAAAAACAACCACGCATCCCAGAAAAGTGTTAGAAATAGCCCACATTAATATGTAGCCTAAGAAACAAGGTTCATGAAATCGATAACTTGCTAGTAATAGATTTTTAAATTTTATTTTACCTTTATTTAACTAGGCAAGTCAGTTAATAACAAATTCAATTATCTCTGAAACTCAGTTAGATCATACCGTTGATGATACAGTGGAAGCAATACATGGTTATAACATCTACAGAAAAGACATAAATGCCAATGGGGGCGGTGTTTTGCGGTCTGTATTCATAGCCACATTCCTGTAAAGCTTAGAGAGGATCGCATGTTAAATACTGTTGAAGTAACATGGCTACAGGTTCACCTGCCTCACCTATTCTTGTGGGAAGTTGCTATAGACCAAGTTCTAACAGTCAGTATCTGGATAATATGTGTGAAATGCATGATCATGTATGTGATATCAACAGAGAGGTATATTTTCTGGGTGACCTTAATATTGACTGGCTTTCATCAAGCTGCCCACTCAAGAAAAAGCTTCAAACTGTAACCAGTGCCTGAATCCTGGTTCAGGTTATCAGTCGACCTACCAGGATAGTTACAAACTGTAACCAGTGCCTGCAACCTGGTTCAGGTTATCAGTCGACCTACCAGGATAGTTACAAACTGTAACCAGTGCCTGCAACCTGGTTCAGGTTATCAGTCGACCTACCAGGATAGTTACAAACTGTAACCAGTGCCTGCAACCTGGTTCAGGTTATCAGTCGACCTACCAGGATAGTTACAAACTGTAACCAGTGCCTGCAACCTGGTTCAGGTTATCAGTCGACCTACCAGGGTATTTACAAACTGTAACCAGTGCCTGAATCCTGGTTCAGGTTATCAGTCGACCTACCAGGGTATTTACAAACGTCACAGAAATGAAATCATCCACATGTATTGATCACATCTTTACTAATGAAGCAGAAATCTGCTTTAAAACAGTACACATGAATGTTGTATTGTTGATATGTGATAGTAGAGTGAACACACAATGTGTTGTGAAAAACGTTATGAAATGTAATGTCATATAACTACTGTAATGTTGCTGGACCCCATGAAGAGTAGCTGGTGCCTTGGCAGCAGCTAATAGGATCCTTAATAAATCCAAATAGCTTCCACCCTACACCCCTGAAAAAGAGCCTCCCTATCAGCCAATACAGTCGCATAGGCAGGGTCTGTAGAACACAGAGTAACTATGACAAACAAGCCGACTGTCTGGATGAGCGTTTCAGGCAGCGAGGTTATCAGAGGAAAGGCTGCATGACGCAAGGGATCATTACAAAAATATGACCCAGGATGACAGCCTGACGCCCAAGCCACCTCGCCCAATGACCAACGGGTTCAATACTTCCTTCAGTACTCCCCACTTGGTAAACAGTTCGACCACATCATTAAAAAACATTGGTACATCTTGAGCACTGATCCACAACTGTAAAAGACGTTTAAAGAACCCCCGCGGGTCGTCTTCAGACGCCCCCCAACATCAGTCCAATGGTGGTGAGGTCTGATCTTCCACCGGTGCTACATAGCACCTTTCTAGACAATGTGCCGGATGGTAATTAAAGATATGTCCGATGTACCCAGTGTAACTTTACGAACAGATGCACAATGTTCAATCCCCCTATCACGGGCAAGGCCATTAAAATAAATGGCATCATCACGTCTTACACAAAAAAATGTATTAAACCTGATCAGGTGGACGTCGTCTATGCTATGAAGGAAAACAAGCTCTGAAAACAAGGAGAGCAGAACACAGGAGTAATATCAGGACTCCTGGCCAGAGAAACCCTTTGGCTGAGCATTTCATGGAGGCTCATCACATCAGCTCTCTGAGATACAATGGTATCGAACATGTTAAGACTCCTAGGAGGAGGGAGATACTGAGAGTCTATTACTGAGAAGAGAAATGTATTGGATTCACCGTTTGTCTCCTAAAGGTCTGAACCAAGAGTTTGATATCAGAACATGTATCACATGAATATGTCACGTTGAATTGTCCTGCCATCCAGATCTCCACGCAGACATTTTGTACATATAAATTAGATTTTCTGTAACTACTACATGTAACTACTACCTGTGTCCATCTCATTGATGTAAAATGATTAAAGGTACACAAGTTGTTTTTGAAATAGGTCACTGTAATTATATCTACGGGCACCATGCATCCTGCACATCATGGTCATATGGGCGGGTATTCAAACAGTTTCCAATGTGATCTTAACTATCACTTTTTTACTGTTGCCTAGGTTTTAACTTGGATGACCTTTATGACCAAATGTACCTCTGTGATTAATTAGGATTGACTGGGCACAAAAGCAGTGATGTAAAGTACTTAAGTAAAAATACTTGAAAGTACTACTTAAGTCATTTTTGGGGGGTATCTGTACTACTATTTATATTTTTGACAACTTTATACTTTTACTTCACTACATTCCTAAAGAAAATGATGTACTTTTTACTCCATACATTTTCCCTGACACCCAAAAGTTCTCGTTACATTTTGAATGCTTAGCAGGACTGGAAAATGGTCTAATTCTCACACCCTTATAAAGAAAACATTCCTGGTCATCCCTACTGCCTCTGATCTGGCGGACTCACCAAACACAAACGCTTCGTTTGTAAATTATGTCTGAGGGTTGGAGCGTGCCCCTTGCTATCCATAAAGGGGGAAAAAGGGGGAAAAATGGTACCATCTGGTTTGCTTATTATAAGGATTTTGAAATGATTTATACTTTTAATTTTGAAACTTAAGTATATTTTAGCAATTACATAAACGTTTATAAAACCAAATACCTTCACTCAAGTAGGATTTTACCATGTGACACACTTTTTCTTGAGTCATTTTCTATTAAGATCTCTTTACTTTACTCAAGTATGACAGTTGGGTACTTTTTCGCACCACTGCGCAAAATGGAATTGAATTGTTTCCACACCGACCATGCATCATGTACGTAATGATCATGTGAGGTGAAACGTGTATATTATGGGATGTGAGCACTCAGTCTGTTTGACCTGGCGAAGATCCGTTTTGGATCGAAACATTGTGAATTGTGGGCATAAACAGTGTGTGGGCCTACCTGCTCTTCCCATTCAGCCTGTCTCATCAGCCCCATCCAGTCATGAAGGTCAGTGCTGAGGATGTTCCCAGTAAATCCACAACTAATCCAGACAATTTCCCATTCACACAGAAAAGCACATTAAACTTTTAACTGTGGCTCTCTTTTAGTTCCTCTCCCCTTCAAGTCACTGCTGCATCCCACTGAGTTACTTAGTTTACCATCACCATGAGTTAGTTAGTTCACCCAACCTACTGAGTTAGTTCACCCAACCTACTGAGTTACTTAGTTCACCATCACCATGAGTTAGTTAGTTCACCCAACCTACTGAGTTAGTTCACCCAACCTACTGAGTTACTTAGTTCACCATCACCATGAGTTAGTTAGTTCACCCAACCTACTGAGTTAGTTCACCCTCCTACTGAGTTACTTAGTTTACCATCACCATGAGTTAGTTAGTTCACCCAACCTACTGAGTTAGTTCACCCTCCTACTGAGTTACTTAGTTCACCATCACCATGAGTTAGTTAGTTCACCCAACCTACTGAGTTAGTTCACCCAACCTACTGAGTTAGTTCACCCAACCTACTGAGTTAGTTCACCCAACCTACTGAGTTAGTTCACCCTCCAACTGAGTTACTTAGTTTACCATCACCATGAGTTAGTTAGTTCACCCAACCTACTGAGTTAGTTCACCCAACCTACTGAGTTAGTTCACCCAACCTACTGAGTTAGTTCACCCAACCTACTGAGTTAGTTCACTCTCCTACTGAGTTACTTAGTTCACCATCACCATGAGTTAGTTAGTTCACTCAACCTACTGAGTTAGTTCACTCTCCTACTGAGTTACTTAGTTCACTCTCCCACTGAGTTACACTACCGTTCAAAAGTTTTAGAACACCTACTCATTCCAATGGTTTTTCTTTCTTTTACTATTTTCTACATTGTAGAATAATAGTGAAGACATCAAACTTTGAAATAATAGATATGGAATCATTTAGTAACCAAAAAAGTTTTAAACAAATCAAAATTGATTTTATATTTTATGATTTAAATAGCCACCCTTTGCCTTGATGAGAGCTTTGTACACTCTTGGCATTCTCTCAACCAGCGGTAGTCACCTGGAATGCATTTCAATTAACATGTGTGCCTTCTTAAAAGTTAATATATAAAATGTATTTCCTTCTTAAAGCGTTTGAGCCAATCAGTTGTGGTGTGACAAGGTAGGGTGGTATACAGAATATAGCCCTATTTGGTAAAAGACCAAGTCCATATTATGGCAATAACAATTCAAATAAGCAAACAGAAATGAGAGTCCATCATTACTTTAAGACAAGAAGGTCAGTCAATACGGAACATTTCAAGAAAGTTTCTTCAAGTGCAGTTGCAAAAACAATCAAGTGCTATGTTGAAACTGTCTCGCATGAGGAACACCACAGGAATGGAAGACCCAGAGTTACCTCAGAGGATAAGTTCATTATAGTTACCAGCCTCAGAAATTGTAGCCCATAATAAATGCTTCAGAGTTAAAGTAACAGTTACATCTCAACATCAACTGTTCAGAGGAGACTGTGTGAATCAGGCCTTTGTGGTTAAATTGCTGCAAAGAAACCTCTTCTAAAGGACACCAATAATAATAAGAAGAGACTTGCTTGGGCCAATGACCCCAACACACCTCCAGGCTGTGTAACGGCTATTTTACCAAGAATTAGAGTGATGGAGTGCTGCATCAGATGACCTGGCCTCTACAATCCCCCGACCTCAACCAAATTGAGATGGTTTGGGATGAGTCGGACCGCAGATTGAAGGACTTGCAGCCAGTGTTCACCTTAGCAATCTCACTAGAATAAAGACCTTCCTGACATTATTGAAAGAGATCGTGATACCTCACATCTTAAAATAGGGCTACTTAATGTTAGATCCCTCACATCCAAGGCAGTTATACCTGTAGTCAATGAACTAATCACTGATCATCATCTTTATGTGATTGGCCTGACTGAAACATGGCTTAAACCTGATGAATTTACTGTGTTAAATGAGGCCTCACCTCCTGGTTACACTAGTGACCATATCCTCTGCACATCCCGCAAAGGCGGAAGTGTTGCTAACATTTACAACAGCAAATTTCAATTTACAAAAAAAAAGAAAACGTTTTTGTCTTTTGAGCTTCTAGTCATGAAATCTATGCAGCCTACTCAATCACTTTTTATAGCTACTGTTTACAGGCCTCCTGGGCCATATACAGCGTTCCTCACTGATTTCCCTGAATTCCTATCGGACCTTGTAGTCATAGCAGATAATATTCAAATGTTTTGTGACTTTAATATTCACATGGAAAAGTCCACAGACCCACTCAAAAAGGCTTTCGGAGCCATCATCGACTCAGTGGGTTTTGTCCAACATGTCTCCGGACCTACTCACTGCCACAGTCATACTCTGGACCTAGGTTTGCTCCATGGAATAAATGTTGTGGATTTTAATGTTTTTCCTCATAATCCTGGACTATCGGACCACCATTTTATTACTTTTGCAATCGCAACAAATAATCTGCTCAGACCCCAACCAAGGAGCATCAAATGTCGTGCTATAAATTCTCAGACAACTAAAAGGTTCCTTGATGCCCTTCCAGACTCCCTCTGCCTACCCAAGGATGTCTGAGGACAAAAATCAGTTAGCCATTTAACTGAGGAACCTAATTTAACCTTGCACAATACTCTAGATGCAGTTGCACCCCTAAAAACATTTGTCATAAGAAACTAGCTCCCTAGTATACCCCCCCCCCCCCCATCCTTGTCTCAGGATGGTAAGTTGGTGGTTGAAGATATCCCTCTAGTGGTATGGGGGCTGTGCTTTGGCAAAGTGGGTGGGGTTATATCCTGCCTGTTTGGCCCTGTCCGGAGGTTTCATCGGATAGGGCCACAGTGTCTCCCGACCCCTCCTGTCTCAGCCTCCAGTATTTATGCTGCAGTAGTTTATGTGTCGGGGGGCTAGGGTCAGTCTGTTATATCTGGAGTACTTCTCCTGTCCTATTCGGTGTCCTGTGTGAATTTAAGTATGCTCTCTCTAATTCCTTAGGACCATGCTTCAGGACTACCTGGCATGATGACTCCTTGCTGTCCCCAGTCCACCTGGCCGTGCTGCTGCTCCAGTTTCAACTGTTCTGCCTGCGGCTATGGAACCCTGACCTGTTCACTGTCATTACTATTAAATGACCATGCTGGTCTATTATGAACATTTGAACATCTTGGCCATGTTCTGTTATAATCTCCACCTGGCACAGCCAGAAGAGGACTGGGCACCCCACATAGCCTGGTTCCTCTCTAGGTTTCTTAAAAAACCTGTGCACGTCGTGATTGCATTCAATTTATTCCATGTGTAACTCTGTGTTGTTGTTTGTGTCACACTGCTTTGCTTTATCTTGGCCAGGTCGCAGTTGTAAATGAGAACTTGTTCTCAACTGGCCACCTGGTTAAATAAAGGTGATCTGGCCACCTGGTTAAATAAAGGTGATCTGGCCACCTGGTTAAATAAAGGTGATCTGGCCACCTGGTTAAATAAAGGTGATCTGGCCTACCTGGTTAAATAAAGGTGATCTGGTCTACCTGGTTAAATAAAGGTGATCTGGTCTACCTGGTTAAATAAAGGTGATCTGGCCACCTGGTTAAATAAAGGTGGGGAAAAAATGAAAAGTAAAAAATCCTTTAAAGATGGAATCCTTAATGGTGTAACTGACACGTTTGTTTGCAATATTACAACAACACAGAAGTGACTGCAAACAATCAACACTGTGACACCAGAGAGGAGAGGAAGAGGAAGAGGGAGGGGGAGGGGGAGGGGAGAGGAGAGGAGAGGAGAGGAGAGGAGAGGAGAGGAGAGGAGAGGAGAGGAGAGGAGAGGAGAGGAGAGGAGAGGAGAGGAGAGGAGAGGAGAGGAGAGGAGAGGAGAGGAGAGGAGAGGAGAGGAAAGAGAGAGGACAGGGAGAGGAGAGGAGAGGAGAGGAGAGGGAGAGGAGAGGGAGAGGACAGGGAGAGGAGAGGGAGAGGACAGGGAGAGGAGAGGAGAGGAGAGGAGAGGAGAGGAGAGGGACCAGAACATTACAGGATAAAATGTCTCTGAAGCCTGACAATGATATACATTTACTTTAATTAACTGACAGAATCCATTGATTAGGAGATGACCCCAGAACCGGGAACTCGTGTCTTGTCACATTGTCATGATCTGCTTGGTAGACATTACTTCACACAATATCACTCCACACACACACACTACATTCCCCAGGTGCAGGGTGCAGTGTGAGGGATAACAGTGGGGAGATGGCACATGGTGCTAATTAGCAACACTAGCAGCACTGTTAACCATGCCATTCTATCTACCACCTGATACAGACATGGCATAGAGGGGAGGAGACTAGAAACCGCACTAGTGGACCCTACTGACCATCACTTACCATTCAGTGACCATTACAACAGGTCAGCATGTGACCGACCGGGTACCGAACCAGGGTTGTCTGTGTGCCTCAAGACCATGTTTAGCCCACTGAGCTAAAGATTAGGCATTACAGGTGGTAGATGAGGAAGAATGACCCCCATGCCAATACAAACAGTACTCTCTCTCAAAACACAATCAGCAGGTTAATAGATACCTTATGTAGTAATCACCTTTCCTCAATTCAATGCAGCTCTGAATAGAAATCCCACGGACTACATCAAGCAGTATGCACAGTCATGATAAGAGAGAGACTGGAAGGGTTGTTCTTCACCACTGGCTTGAGGAATTGACAGAAGTTCAGATTTTCATATTCCACAGAGACAAACACTCCTATCGATACACACATTCACAACACAGACAAATCAGATGGTTTTATACCCGTACAAATAGAGTCAAGTGGCATGTAATTGCCTAAAGGGCCTACAGACGCAGCGTCGATTTCACACGTAGTTCTACGTACTTTTGTGTGGCTCAAATGTTGGTACGGACCGTATACGACGCTCGGTCGGTCTGTTTGCTTGAAGTGTATAGCTGCCTTTAAGCCCAAGAACTGGGATAACAAGAGAAACTTCAGCACTCAAACATTAAGAGCAGCAGGGAAGTTGAGACTGAGACACAAACACACGCAAAGACACACAGGCACTCAAACACACACACACACACACACACACACACACACACACACACAGTCCTCCGTTTCCCTGACATCTCTGTACACACCATAATTAACTTTGACACACTAAATCAGTGCAATAAGGTGAAGCGGGACCCCAGCCACCCGAGCCATGGCCTGTTCTCCCCACTTCCATCACTAAGACGCGGGCAGCACAGGAGCATCATGGCAACAACTGGAAGACTGGCCAAGAGCTTCAACCCCCAGAACATCAGGCTGCTGAATAGACACCACTAGTCAGCTGTTTCTACCCCCCAGACCATCAGGCTGCTGAATGGACACCACTAGTCAGCTGTTTCTACCCCCCAGACCATCAGGCTGCTGAATAGACACCACTAGTCAGCTGTTTCTACCCCCCAGACCATCAGGCTGCTGAATAGACACCACTAGTCAGCTGTTTCTACCCCCAGACCATCAGGCTGCTGAATGGACACCACTAGTCAGCTGTTTCTACCCCCAGACCATCAGGCTGCTGAATAGACACCGCTAGTCAGCTGTTTCTACCCCCCAGACCATCAGGCTGCTGAATAGACACCACTAGTCAGCTGTTTCTACCCCCCAGACCATCAGGCTGCTGAATAGACACCACTAGTCAGCTGTTTCTACCCCCCAGACCATCAGGCTGCTGAATAGACACCACTAGTCAGCTGTTTCTACCCCCCAGACCATCAGGCTGCTGAATAGACACCACTAGTCAGCTGTTTCTACCCCCAGACCATCAGGCTGCTGAATAGACACCGCTAGTCAGCTGTTTCTACCCCCCAGACCATCAGGCTGCTGAATAGACACCACTAGTCAGCTGTTTCTACCCCCAGACCATCAGACTGCTGAATAGACACCACTAGTCAGCTGTTTCTACCCCCAGACCATCAGGCTGCTGAATAGACACCACTAGTCAGCTGTTTCTACCCCCAGACCATCAGGCTGCTGAATAGACACCACTAGTCAGCTGTTTCTACCCCCAGACCATCAGGCTGCTGAATAGACACCACTAGTCAGCTGTTTCTACCCCCAGACCATCAGGCTGCTGAATAGACACCACTAGTCAGCTGTTTCTACCCCCCAGACCATCAGGCTGCTGAATAGACACCACTAGTCAGCTGTTTCTACCCCCAGACCATCAGACTGCTGAATAGACACCACTAGTCAGCTGTTTCTACCCCCAGACCATCAGACTGCTGAATAGACACCACTAGTCAGCTGTTTCTACCCCCAGACCATCAGACTGCTGAATAGACACCACTAGTCAGCTGTTTCTACCCCCCAGACCATCAGGCTGCTGAATAGACACCACTAGTCAGCTGTTTCTACCCCCAGACCATCAGGCTGCTGAATGGACACCACTAGTCAGATACCTGATCTCCCTGTCCCCCTCAGCATTGGACACAAGAGTCAAAGTAAGCAGCCCACTGCCCCAGGCGTAAGACTGAAGGTCAGTAGCCTGGTGAGCTGCACCACAATCTATCATTGGAGAATTGTAACAGTCATTTTATTGATAGAGAGAGGACACAGATTGGGATGTCAATAAGTAATGACACAGCCAGTCTTTGTCCTTGCTCAGCACCATCGATTCTTCTAACCAATGTGATGTAAAAGCAATTACATGACACAGTGTGAGGAGAGCCTCTCATAGAGTGGAGGTCTGTGAGGTTAACTTCAGTCAAAGCCATGTTGTCAGCACTCGTGGGCAAAGGGCAGGTCTGCAGTATAAGGACCTCATAGTGCTGACGTTGGGAGAAAGTGACTCTGCTCTGGAGGGAACACAGGTAGTGTAGGAATATACAGTTTATTTAGCTCTGCATAGGCTAGGGTATCACTTATCCACTGTGTGTTGGGCGGGGGAGGCTGTGTGTGTGTGTGGGGACGGGGCCACAGTGTCCCCTGATTCCCCCCCCGTCTCAGCCTCCAGTATCTATGCTGCAATAGTCTATGTGCTGGGTGGCTAGGGTCAGTCTGTCCTATCTGATGTAATTCTCCTGTCTTGTACTGTGTGATCTTAGCTATGCTCCCATCTCTCGCTCTCCTTCTTTCCTCTCCTCGAGGACCTGGCCTGATGACACCTGGCTGTCCCTGTCCCTAGTCCTGCTGCTGACCCAGTTTTGGCTGTTCTACCTGCGACCACAGAACCCTGACCTGTTCACCGGACCATCTCCCCCTGCACACACTGCTCCAGTTTACTCAAGGTCCTCATACAACACTACACTACTTCATTGACTGTTTTCAGAGGGTGGGGGAGAGAGTTGGTTACTGTAAACTGAAGATGTGGTTCCCATAGCGACACCATGCACTGTAGTGGTTCTTTGGATTAAAGAGAGGCGAGCCACAACAAGTAAGCGCTGGCCTAGATCTGTCTAAACTAGCCAACACTTTCCCTTTAACTAACAGCCATAGTATCTACTTTAGCCTGCCATACACAGTCTTGCGTGGCAGACATGGCTCCGTGAGATTAGCCGTACGCATGCCGACATGACATACAGTACAGAGAGATAAACCTAAGCAATAAAACATGAGATGGTGTGTGATATGGGGATTTAACACAGCCACTCTCACCAACAAACACCACAGTCATGCTTAAGTCCCCATAACGCACACCCTCTTTTGATGAAAAAAGTTTACCCTGAAAGCAAGAATTCTGACCCTAAATGAATGTGGGTCTATATCACTGAGGGTTCTAGTGAAGAGGTCTGCCTGCCTGTATGACTGCCTTCATCTGTATCCATCCATGGTCATTCTAACAGCCCATTCATGCCTATAGGTGTTTTATGAATGGCAAAGCAGAGCAAACAGAGAGGGGGAGGAAATAGGGTTCTGACTAGATGGGATACAGCTTTTGTCAGATTTGACTTTTCGTAGCAAATTAAAATAACTTACGCAGGTTAGGATAATTAACGTAGCAGGTTATGAGAATTAGGATAAGGTTAGGATAAAGGTTTGGGTTAGCTAAAATGCAAAAAAAAAACGTTAATTTGACAAAAGCTGTATCCCTTCTAGCCTTGATCAGGAAGTGGGAAAGAGATGGAAAGGAACAGCAGATAATGGAAGGAGGGCCACTAGACTAGAACACTACACCACATAACAATGGATTCTACAAAGTACAATGACATTTCCCCCAGAGACTGATCTCTGGTCAGCGTTATGTATTTCCCCCAGAGACTGATCTATGGTCAGCGTTATGTATTTCCCCCAGACTGATCTCTGGTCAGCGTTATGTATTTCCCCCAGAGACTGATCTATGGTCAGCATTATGTATTTCCCCCAGAGACTGATCTATGGTCAGCGTTATGTATTTCCCCCAGAGACTGATCTATGGTCAGCGTTATGTATTTCCCCCAGAGACTGATCTATGGTCAGCGTTATGTATTTCCCACAGAGATTGATCTATGGTCAGCGTTATGTATTTCCCCCAGAGACTGATTTATGGTCAGCGTTATGTATTTCCCCCAGAGACTGATCTATGGTCAGCGTTATGTATTTCCCCCAGAGACTGATCTATGGTCAGCGTTATGTATTTCCCCCAGAGACTGATCTATGGTCAGCGTTATGTATTTCCCCCAGAGACTGATCTATGGTCAGCGTTATGTATTTCCCCCAGAGACTGATCTATGGTCAGCGTTATGTATTTCCCCCAGAGACTGATCTATGGTCAGCGTTATGTATTTCCCCCAGAGACTGATCTATGGTCAGCGTTATGTATTTCCCCCAGAGACTGATCTATGGTCAGCGTTATGTATTTCCCCCAGAGACTGATCTATGGTCAGCGTTATGTATTTCCCCCAGAGACTGATCTATGGTCAGCGTTATGTATTTCCCCCAGAGACTGATCTATGGTCAGCGTTATGTATTTCCCCCAGTGACTGATCTATGGTCAGCGTTATGTATTTCTCCCAGTGGTTATAAAGAGGATTTGAGAAGTATAAAACAATATAGATCAAATCTGGGGTAACTTCTATGCAGAGAGGTAGAGTAAAGTGGTGGGCTGTGTGTTGAGTCTACTACACGCAAGCTGCCTTATGTATGAGAAGTGCAGTCATGAGAAATACATTGACTACGCATCGGAGAGTTAGTGGCTATGCTTCTTCTATCTAACAAGGCTGCTTCTTTACCAGCTTGAAGAGCAATAATCCCAACAAACTTTCCCCAATTCTCCTGGTCGCTGGAGACAAGGATTTATGTGTGCCACTACTGAAAGCTGACCCAGATGCACTGTAGGCTTGTACAAGCCCACAGCACAGGCACATTACACACATGCCCACGGAGTGCACAAAACATCAAGAACACAATTCTAATATTAAGTTGCACCTCCCCTTTTGCTCTCAGAACAGCCTCAGTTAGTCGCGGCAGGGACTCTACAAGGTGTTGAAAGCATTCCACAGGGATGCTGTCCCATGTTGACTCCAATGCTTTCCACAGTTGTGTCAAGTTGGCTGGATGTCCTTGGGGTGGAGGACCATTCTTGATACACACGGGAAACTGTTGAGCGTGAAAAACCCAGCAGTGTTGCAGTTCTTGGCACAAACCGATGTGCCTGGCACCTACTACCATACCCAGTTCAAAGACACTTAAATATTTTGTCTTGCCCATCCACCCTCTGAATAACACACATACACTATCCATGTCTCAACTGTCTAAAGGCTTAAACATCCTTCTTTAACCTGTCTCCTCCCCTTCATCTACACTGATTGAAGTGGATTTAACAGGGGACATCAATAAGGAATCAGACTGACCAGGTGAAAGCTATGTCATGGAAAGAACAGTTGTTCCTAATGTTTGTACACTCCGTGTATATTATACATGAGAAGAGATGTACAGGGGAGATATGGTAACCCAACTTCTACACTCAATGTGGACGGCTCTATTAACCTCCTTATATGTGACCAGGTAATCAACACCATCCACGAACAACAACCTGTAATCTCAGCATTACTCATAAGGCTCTGCAATGAGACACTGCAGAGGAACACAAGAAATGTGCAACCATAGAGTCTATCTATACGACCCCAGTGTAACGGTATAGATATCCATCATAGGAATGTGCAACCATAGAGTCTATCTATACGACCCCAGTGTAACAGTATAGATATCCATCATAGGAATGTGCAGGGGCAGTAGTTGAGTGAGATGGCACACTGGGTACAGACCTCAATTCAACGTCTTTCCAGGTTGGGTCAATGGAAATTACATGGAAGCAACCTTGATTCAACCAGTGTGTAACCAGTGGGAGGCCAGCTAATGTATGGACAAATATCCTAAAAACACAACAGGTACAGTCTATATTGTATTAACTAGAGACCTATAGGCTATTAACCACAATAGCCTACATGCACCGAGAGAGAGAGAGAGGGTAAGTCCTTATCAGATCAAATCGGTGCAGAATCATGATGAACAATAGATTAAGGTCATCAGTATACAGAGGAAATAGCACAAACACCTCAGAGACAGTCTTCAGATTGAGAGGAAGAAGCAGTTGGTGAGTTACATCATAAACAAGCAGGAAACAAAGAAGCCAGCTGCATTCTCGCGCAGTGTTGCAGCCTGCCGCGAGCTCAGCACAAAGCACATTCCCTATAGGCTCTGTCCATTCTCTCTCTTCCTCTCGCCCTCAGCTTTAGTAATGATGCATGCAAGTACTTAATGATACTGAAACGTGGTGCAACAGAAAATGATGAGCATTGGGACATCTCTTTCAGAGGTATTGAACAGTATGTGGTCGGTATAGCGCGTTTTCAAAGGGCATGGTGGAGCTTTGATGGTTAACTTTTTCTGGGGATGAAAGAGTGTATTCATGATCTTGTCTCATGCATGTGTAGATATGGCAATACTATTAGAACCCATATGCTCTTCCAGCACGTTATCCTGAATGTTGTAGCCTACACTTTACATAACATGTATCGAATATTGCGTCCATCCATAACAATAGCGGTCCAATCCACAACAGTGGAATATGCAATGAATCAATGACTGTGCGCTGCCTGAAATATGAATGAATAATATTGAATATTTATCGGAACAGGAGAGGGGTAAGGTTGGAGTGCCAATAGGCCTATTGCAGCATTTAGCAGAAATGCTATGCATGATACATCCTCTGTTATAGCCTACAATAGCCTGCGATGGACAAAACAATGGTCAAATTCCTGTGCATCCTTACCCTCTGTGGCCTGCGCACACTGCAACAGAAGTAAGACCATTCCTATGTATAACAGACAGTTTGCAGACATCCCTTCTGCTCCATCTCTTCTCCTGGTTCTCCGAAACCACCCTGCTTTTCGCACTCTTATCCATCCCGGTGAGCGCCCGTCTCCAGCCGCCGCGCCGCAGGCATGCAGTTTGGTGAAATCTCTCCGCGCACTCCTCAAACTGGGAGTCATTTGCGTTTCCAGTGAATGCATAGTTGAAGTTTCGGTCGTGAACAAGACATCTGATCAATCAATCCGTGTCTGGACAGTTAACGAAGCGGTCCACGGGTCTCGCCTGCTGTCCGCGGCTCCGAGGAAGAGGCATTGAGCTTTTTTTAGGGATGAGTCTCGGGGAGCGCTGCCTTCGGTCCACCCATCACTATGCGGCGCAGCGCGGCACTATGAGATGCGCGGTAGAGTACAAACGTCTAACATTTAGCTCAGAGCAAAAAAAAATGTGTCCTTAAACCGATAAGGTCAGGCCAGCTTCTAGGGCCAGTTGTGACAATGTATTGTTGGGGTGTGAAATCATTTTCTGCACGGTTTTAGTGACTCCTCCAAGTCAAGCGTGTGAGAGAAAGCGTGTACATTAGTAATGAGGGAGTTACGACCTCTGGTGGTTGTGGCAGCAGGTTGCTGTTGTCAGATTGGAGGTGATGATGGGCAAGCTGGAGGCAGAGTTCAGTTGCCTTCTTCTCTCAGAGGTCAGATTGAGTGCTGATGTATAGATGCTGTTTGATGGTCCAAGGATAATGCACCATGCCTGCTTCTGTGTTCTCTCCAGATTCTCAGTAGGAAACACAGACACCTGTCAGAGTTTAGAGAGATGGTATGGACTCACATGAGGAGAGGGGATAAGAGATACAGTACAAGTCCTGGGTCATGATGTGCTGAAATTGGTATTTCAAAATGTGGGGTGTTACTGGGAATATTCAAGTGTGAAGCTGAGAATTCCCATTCTGATTTGAACATAGCATTTACCTTTACTATCTTAATCCACAAGGTGGCATTCAAGGATAACGGCAATTTAAATGAAAAAGAAAACTTAAAAAAGGTGACCTCTTTATAATAGAAGCCATTTAGCAGGCCGCTTTTATCCAAAGCAACTTAGTCATGCGTGCATACATTTTACGTATGGGTGGCCCAGGGTAATCAAACCCACTACCCTGGCAGTGCCAGCACCATGCTCTACCAACGGAGGCACCATGCTCTACCAACGGAGCCATACAGAGAAGACCTGGACGAATGAGGTGAAAAAGAACCACCGGGAACGAAGAAAACGGTCCAGAACAGAGTCCGCTGGAGATGCACTGCTAAGGCCGTTTGTTCCACGAGGAGCTGAAAGGAGTCGAGGAAGTCAGAGGACACCTTTCATCAACCCCATTAAAGACGAGTAAGACGAGAGAGAAAGAAATCACACCAAGACTAAGTGGATTTGCAGCAATAGATGATTTTTTTAATTCAAAGTGAATCTTGACAATAATACACCATAGAGTCTTATTTTGACACTCACCAAAAGAGTCACCTGGAAACCCGCTTAGCGTGACTAAGTAGCAAAGGCTTGGTCACACCTAAATCACTGAGAACTAGAGGAAACACTATCAAACTGTTAAGAGACATCACATCCAGATCATTCCTTTCCCCAGTCCTCGTACTGGAAATATTGCACAGTGCAATTGCTACATGGCAAACTAGTGTGGTATAAAACCAACAAAAGCTAAACAAAAAATAAAAACAAAGCCACAAAAAAAATCTACAAGTATTAAAAACAGTAACAGTTCAGATTATAACAAGTCTATTATTTAGATGATCTAAACAGATGATTCTATAAGTTGCAGCATGAATTTACCTTTAAACAGACACAGTCGACCAGAACGCCCAAAAAGGAGAAAACAGGTTGAGAACGGATCAAAACCAAATAGTAAGTATTGAAGTGTAACACAGTAACACATTGAACAAACACACAGACCCTGAATCAATATCTTCACACCAGATTAGAGGATTCTTCAAAATCATAAATGAATCATACTGATCATTTTACAAACTGCTATGTCTTCTGTTGTTACGTTTCATCTCAAAAATGTTGTACGAGTTCTCTGAAAACGGTTCATTCATGTGTCCAGTAGTTGTCATATGGAGTTATAACTGGAGAAATAAAAACAGTCTAGGATCATACTTTGTATCCATCTGTGTTTTTAAGTGTGGGAGAGTTTGTGCAGGCGCATTGCTGGTGAATACCATTACACAGGAACAAAGTCACAGTTAACATGCTTATATCACTGGAGAACACATATCAAGCACTCCAGGTCTGCCAAGTTCATGCCTTGTCGTAATTTCAGCTTTTTACCTAAATAAAAGATGTCATAACAAAAGCATGAAACTGAAAACATGGTTGATAAAACACCTGTCCGGCAATATTTTGGTGTTGAAATGTATAATACCTTACGCTCCTCAAGAGTAATGAATTTCAAGTGGTGCCACAATAATCTCCAGAGAGCTCCTTAACACAACGCAAACTAAATGTTTATTCCAGAGCAATTCTCTAACGTCTTATATTAACAGACTCTGTTTGGTCAATCAGCCCTTTGCGAACAGCAACAGTTTGTGGTTAAAGTCTAGAAGTCCTCTGGACTCAGTTCAGAGTTCTCCTTAACTACTCAGTCCTACAATGAGTCCACCATGTGTTATCCACTGGTTCTGACTGTCATGGTTGCAAGGTGTTTAGTCTATTGACAATGTGGGGAAAATGACAGACTTGGTGTCAGTATTTCCCCACAGATTAGTGCAGCTGACTCAGTGGTGTATTTGCACAGTATCGGAGCTGGCAGGAGGAGATGTAAGAACACTTGGTGGTACAAAGACCATAACGTTGAAGTATTGCATTTGCTGTTCAACAAGAGTGACTATCGAGAGGACTGTTAAATCAGCACGTCACTCAAAGAGCCTCTCGGTGTGTGTGTGAGTGTGTGTGTGTGAGTGAGAGACTTTGTTGGCCTATATCTATTAAACACATATGCCCTCTACACTACTGTCATGACAACGCTCATTAAACAAGTATTTTTCTAATCCCTGTTATGAGAGGTTGAATGACAGTCAGGTTGTGAAACGTTCCATTTTCTGTAGGTGATTTTTGGTCAAGTGGCCATTACTAACTCATTACTAACTCATTACTAACTAAATTCTGCAAGATGGATTTTTGTTAGATCCTCAACCCCTCCTCCCCCTCCAACACAGAGCAGGTAGAGGAGAGGGGTACTGTTACTGTATAAGGGACTACCATTGTCCCTGTCCCTATTTCGCTGACCCTCTGATTCTCAAGGCACAAGCACAGTGCTGCTCACACTGTCTGAACATCAGTACAGAACATATATGCCCAGAGACCTCCATTGATAAACACCCCTCTGTTATGAGACACTTCTAAAGGGGAGAGCGATACAATGGAGAAACCTCCTAAACAAACAGAAGGCAGATTATTCCAATATGGAACCAATGTAGAAGGGGAACCACTCATGTCACGGACAGTGACAATACTGAACAGATTTAAACGTTTGAGTAAAATCCATATTTTAAAAGGAAATAATCATTTACATTTATAAAATATTGAATGGGAACAAACACCTTGGGCTAAATTAGACATATTTTGTGTTTAATTCCCCGCGGGACCATGAGGAGTCAATACGACAACCCCTTACTAGCAGACTACTGACAGGTTGTTTGTTAGTGGTGTGACTTGGGGATAACATGTTACATACTGTAAGCCTTCCATTGAGTGTCCTGCTACCTCACAGTGCTCCTGCCATACATAACAGACGCTGTTTACTCAAATTACTACCATGATGAAGAAAGTTAAATCAATCTTGCAAGCTATAGCTTTACATGTTTACAAAACGGCAATATGAAAACATACAAAAAATGAAATGACATTGATACATCCATTTATATGCAGTGACGAGCCCAGAACGGTTAATAAGGATGAAATACTGCAAAAACACACAGACCCCCAAAACCAGAACGAATGCAACTAACGTCCATCAGCAATACAGTAGTTACAATGACGCTTCAAACATGAACGCAGAAAACCCCACACAAATCAAAACCACTTCTATTTCAGATAATTAGGGACCTATACAAAAATAGGAACGCTAGTTTTGAACTAAGAGAAATCACCTAATTTCACAGCTGTGGATCATATAGCAGCTTATCTATGATACATTCAAGAAAAATGAGACGGCTTATTAAAATGGCCAGAAAAAGCTAAACATAACCTCAGCCATGTATTATAAATGTTTTTCTATATTTTTAAATACCATTTGTTGAGATGTAACCCCAGCTCTACGACTATAGTATACTAGATAGAGGTCTATTGTGTAAAAACAGAATATATCTAGCTACCTTGCTCAGGAAATGAATTACAGTCTTTGGTGCTGCACAAGCAACTTCATTTGAAAAGACGAAAAACGTAACGCACAGAACTAGCAAAAACAAATGGAAAAATGCACACAGCATATATATATATATATATTCTCCCTGACGGAATGTATAAAATAAGCAGTCAACACCAATAAACCTTAAACAAATGGTATAATGTAAAGGGAAAAAAGTTAACTTTGTCACATGCATAAATGAGAGAACTGCACGCGACAAACTCACACCTTATTAAGCATCTGCACTAAGTAGACTAGCTCATGTATATGTATATATATATATGTGTGTGTGTGTGTGTATGTGTGTGTGTGTGTGTCAAATACTGCATGGTCTGCTCAGGCTTAGAAGAATCCATACGGTTAGTGAATTAGCATTGTTGTCCTCAGCTAGTCAACGCCCACCACACTGGTAACGCAGATAGAAAAAAGAAACACACTCAAACATTTTTCTTTTTTTAAATACAAAGACAAAACAAATTAAAATCAACATCTATTTAGAGATTGTATTGCAGTTTCATCGAACAGTACAAACACTGTTAGTAGTAAGAGTTTCACTAAATAGAAATTGATTATGAAATATTAAGCAAATATTCAATGCTTGCTCTTTGTCCACTAGTTCATTCAGGGGGGAGGACGATGACAGAGAAGGAGCATGTAATAACGGATCAGCGAGCATCTGCTACAGCCAAGCACGTCGTCCTTCTTTAAGGAACAAAAGACTACCTCACTACACACTGAAATATACACCGAATCCAAACAGTAAGCACCGCTATCCGCGATACCTCACGTCCACGCAGGCTGTGCAGGGATATATATCCACACACAGGATGCATGGACTGGTAGGACCTTCAAGTGCTGCAGTCCAGTACATTAATATATTCATGGATATATTTATATATAAGTAGTAACATCAACCACCTCAAATATATAAGGCACTATGGCTGGGGACAAGTATACGATGCAGCAAGTCTCGTGACGCCAACAACAAGAGCGACGTCTAACGCATCAACTTCCTGTTTACATTTTGATCTGCTCATGCAAGATCACATGCAGCTTGAGGAGCAACAACCCTACTTTAAATCGGTTAAGTGACTCCACATTTTTAAAACACCAAAGACACTGAGAAAAGGTAGAAATACTTCAGACGCGGTACGACACACACCGTGGACAACATGTGCACCTGTCGGCCTATCGAGCTAGAGACGGGGATGGCTTTACAAATGTGGATGTGTCTTGCACACGTTCAGAAGGCAATATAGAAAAATAGCTGGGATAAGGTCTGACCTAGCAACGCCACCCGATTAGTCACCTGTTTTTTGAGGAGTATTGGTAGAAGAGCTAATGTGAAGGTATATTAAAATGTGCAAAACACAGAGAGTGAGTTACTTATCTACATTCAATCATTCCATCCATCCTTCCTTGCCCCCCTTCCTCATCCTCCATTTCACCCTCCTCCACCCAAACTTTGTGATTTTATTTTTTATAGCTCATATTTCAATTGCACCCAAGTCTACATGATTGATAAAAATAGCTTGTTTCTCTGTGGTTGTGCCATGGCTCTGGACATGAAAACCATGTTGTGGTTGTTTGTTGTGTATTCTGAGAAGGCGGCCCCTCCTGCTCGCTTGGCCCCCGGGGGGGCGCGAGGTGCATCTGGAGGTTGGGCCGCTCCGGGACCCTGTCAGATGTAGGGGTACTGGTTGAGTTTGGTGGGGCTGAGGGGGAAGGTGGCGTAGGCAGGCGAGGCCATGTAGGGGTGCGGTGGGAAGAGGGCCTTGAACTGGCCCTGGGGGTGGATAGTGGGCGAGGGCAGCAGCCGGGGGTTGATGCCCACAGTGACCTGGTGGACGATACCGCCCGGGTGAGAGATGCTGTAGGCGGGCTGCAGGACGGGCCGTGAAGCCCCGGGGGAGGCCAGGATGTGGGCCACAGGGGCTGCTGTGACCAGGGGCCCAGGGGGTGGGTAGGACAGAAGAGTATGCTGGCCGTGCGGGTGGGGGTGATGGCGGGGGCCTGAAGTGTGGTTGGGGCTGCCGTGGGGTAGGGTAAAGGAGTGCCCATGCATAGTGGGGGGGATGTAAGCCTGCGGGCGCCGGTGGGCATAGTTTCCATTCCATTCCTGGTGGCAGGAGCCGTAATGCTGGAGCTGGAAATGGAGAGAAAGAGGGATGGTTAGATATCATACACATATTACGTGTGTGTGTGTGTGTGTGTGTGTGCTGACCTGTCCAAAGCCCATGGGCTGCTGTTGCTGGTGCTGGAATGCAGTGATCTTCTGTGGCCGGTTGAGGAGGGGGATGGAGTGGTGCGGTTGACGGCCCGGGATACCTCGCCCTTTGAACTGGAAAGACTCTAAGACTGGAGGGAAGAGAGAAACAGAGAGCGAGACGGGGGGGGGATGAAAGAGAGGGATGAGTTTAAACACAGACATCATGACGGGCAGCAGCATCAACCCACAGAGACAGACAGTAGAGTTAAACCCTGACTGTAGTATCCATCAGCCATTGTGACAGTAGAGATTTTGCATGCTCACCACTGACTTCCACTGGGTTTGACCAAACACAGCTCCTTAACAAGTGCCATCTGTTCCCCAAGCATCATGTGGGTGTTTATAAATAGACTAGAACTGATCTGGGATCTTGTGAAGGGATGGAAGCCAAATGGGTAAGTAAGCTGGTTCGTATTCATAGTGGGGGTCATACCATTGGCTATTAATACCCCCCTAGTAGCACTAGAATAGCAAGTTGTGGCCTTTTCTGTGGGCTTTAGCTGGGAAGTGTTTCTGAATGTCAGCTATGGGAGGGGCCTGGCTGGGACATGAGAGGCCATAAGAGACTTATAAATTACCTATAAAACAGGACCTTAAAAAAGCCCAGCCCCAGGAACAGAGGGAGAAGACCACAGCTGTTATAAAGCCTACATATGACATACATAACCCCTCGGTAACACCCCACGAACGCATTCATAAACATCTAGGTGTTCATGACAGCCAGCGAACACAATGTGGCGCATGTGTGCGTGTCTGGTAGTCATCCATGTCTATGAAGGCCTAAGTCAGGTTGTAAAGCGTTCCAGGGGATGTTACGCCTGTCATACGTAGCTTCATAAGCTCCAGATCCACACAGGTAGAATAAAGGATAGATTCAAAGAAAGGGCTGTCAACAAGAAGCCAGCTGCAACCAGATTAGACATGTACAGGAAACACAAGTCCACTCCAGAGGCCGAAGCCAAGAGGTCTGAGGTGAGAGGTCAGGGCTGCAGCCATAATCACCTGCGAGTACCTCTGTGCCCTATAAACGAGGAGTAATCCCACACCATGTGACCTGTGGAGCAGACATCATCAGCAGTGACGAGGTATCTGACCCGCTGTGACCCTGTTAGCCCTGTGTCCGTGTGTGTCTGATCACTGACAGTCCTGACAGATTAAGGTTACTACTGGGTTCCAGGTTCCAGTGTATACTGTACATGTGACCTGCTGTGTTTTCTGTTGCCCTGGGCAAGGTGTGTCTGTTGTGGTTACCTATGATGAGAGAACTGTGGCCACCTGTTCATGACTACTGAACCTGTTTGTTCAACCATAGGGCTGTGTGAACCAGGTGTGTCAAGTGTACGTCTAGGGTGAATCAGCTGTTTCCTGTGGGTGAATCAGCCGGTTGTCTGTTTCCTGTGGGTGAATCAGCCGGTTGTCTGTTTCCTGTGGGTGAATCAGCCGGTTGTCTGTTTCCTGTGGGTGAATCAGCCGGTTGTCTGTTTCCTGTGGGTGAATCAGGTGTCTGGTGTCTGGTGTGTGTGTGTGTTTTAGATGCTTACTGGTGTTGCCTAGCGTCTCGTTGATGTGTGGGTGGGGGTTGTTATTCTGCACCCTCATGGGCGGCACCACCATGGTGCGCACCGCCGGCTTTCTGGGCTCCGTTACCGGGGCGATGCACGCTACACGGGGCCCGCGGTTCTGGTTGCCATCGGCGATGTAGCGTTGTTCGGTGAAGGGGCTGTTGCTAGGGCCAGAGGAGTCGGAGGAAGGCGAGCCGTCCACAATGTCACAACCGCTCTCCTGCTCGTCATCTGACATACTGTAACAGACCAGATCGCACACAGAGATTATACATTCTATACTGTAACAGACCAGATCGCACACACAGATTATACATTCTATACTGTAACAGACAAGAGCAATCACACACAGAGATTATACATTCTATACTGTAACAGACCAGAGCAATCACACAGAGATTATACATTCTATACTGTAACAGACCAGAGCAATCACACACAGATTATACATTCTATACTGTAACAGACCAGAGCAATCACACTCAGAGATTATACATTCTATACTGTAACAGACCAGATCGCACACAGAGATTATACATTCTATACTGTAACAGACAAGAGTAATCACACTCAGAGATTATACATTCTATACTGTAACAGACCAGAGCAATCACACAGAGATTATACATTCTATACTGTAACAGACCAGAGCAATCACACACAGAGATTATACATTCTATACTGTAACAGCCAAGAGTAATCACACACAGAGATTATACATTCTATACTGTAACAGACAAGAGTAATCACACTCAGAGATTATACATTCTATACTGTAACAGACCAGATCGCACACAGAGATTATACATTCTATACTGTAACAGCCAAGAGTAATCACACACAGAGATTATACATTCTATACTGTAACAGACAAGAGTAATCACACACAGAGATTATACATTCTATACTGTAACAGACCAGATCGCACACAGAGATTATACATTCTATACTGTAACAGACCAGAGCAATCACACAGAGATTATACATTCTATACTGTAACAGACCAGAGCAATCACACTCAGAGATTATACATTCTATACTGTAACAGACCAGATCGCACACAGAGATTATACATTCTATACTGTAACAGACAAGAGTAATCACACTCAGAGATTATACATTCTATACTGTAACAGACCAGAGCAATCACACTCAGAGATTATACATTCTATACTGTAACAGACAAGAGTAATCACACTCAGAGATTATACATTCTATACTGTAACAGACCAGAGCAATCACACTCAGAGATTATACATTCTATACTGTAACAGACCAGACCAGATCGCACACAGAGATTATACATTCTATACTGTAACAGACCAGATCGCACACAGAGATTATACATTCTATACTGTAACAGCCAAGAGTAATCACACACAGAGATTATACATTCTATACTGTAACAGACAAGAGTAATCACACACAGAGATTATACATTCTATACTGTAACAGACCAGATCGCACACAGAGATTATACATTCTATACTGTAACAGACCAGAGTAATCACACACAGAGATTATACATTCTATACTGTAACAGACAAGAGTAATCACACAGAGATTATACATTCTATACTGTAACAGACAAGAGCAATCACACACAGAGATTATACATTCTATACTGTAACAGACAAGAGTAATCACACACAGAGATTATACATTCTATACTGTAACAGACAAGAGTAATCACACAGAGATTATACATTCTATACTGTAACAGACCAGAGCAATCACACACAGATTATACATTCTATACTGTAACAGACCAGATCACACACAGAGATTATACATTCTATACTGTAACAGACCAGAGCAATCACACAGAGATTATACATTCTATACTGTAACAGACCAGAGCAATCACACTCAGAGATTATACATTCTATACTGTAACAGACCAGAGCAATCACACTATGACAGGTGTAGGTGCAACATTTAGGTTAGGGCCCAACATGTATGTGTGCGGCTGTTGTCATTGGGTCATACCTGTTGGGGCGTTTGCAGGGTGAGGTGCTGGATTGGGCTGAGGCAGAGGAGCTGGTGCTGAGGGTGCTGTCTGGACTGCTGAGGGAACATACTCTCTCCATACTCACTGTGCTCTGACACGCCTCACACTCAGCATTGCCCTTACACCTGGAGGGAGGGGGAGAGAAAGAGAAACAGAAAGGGGGGGAGAAAGAAAGAGGGAGGGGAGGAGAAAGAAAGAGGGAGGGGGGGAGAAGAGAGGGTTTTAGTTACAAGTTACATACAGAGTTTGAGACGATAATGACTTCGATATTTGAAGAGACTGATTGTGGACTGTAGTGGATATTTGAAGAGACTGATTGTGGACTGTAGTGGATATTTGAAGAGACTGATTGTAGACTGTAGTGGATATTTGAAGAGACTGATTGTGGACTGTAGTGGATATTTGAAGAGACTGACTGTGGACTGTAGTGGATATTTGAAGAGACTGATTGTGGACTGTAGTGGATATTTGAAGAGACTGACTGTGGACTGTAGTGGATATTTGAAGAGACTGATTGTGGACTGTAGTGGATATTTGAAGAGACTGATTGTGGACTGTAGTGGATATTTGAAGAGACTGATTGTGGACTGTAGTGGATATTTGAAGAGACTGATTGTGGACTGTAGTGGATATTTGAAGAGACTGATTGTAGTCTGTAGTGGATATTTGAAGAGACTGATTGTGGACTGTAGTGGATATTTGAAGAGACTGACTGTGGACTGTAGTGGATATTTGAAGAGACTGATTGTGGACTGTAGTGGATATTTGAAGAGACTGATTGTGGACTGTAGTGGATATTTGAAGAGACTGATTGTGGACTGTAGTGGATATTTGAAGAGTGATTGTGGGCTGTAGTGGATATTTGAAGAGACTGATTGTGGACTGTAGTGGATATTTGAAGAGACTGATTGTAGACTGTAGTGGATATTTGAAGAGACTGATTGTGGACTGTAGTGGATATTTGAAGAGACTGACTGTGGACTGTAGTGGATATTTGAAGAGACTGATTGTGGACTGTAGTGGATATTTGAAGAGACTGATTGTGGACTGTAGTGGATATTTGAAGAGACTGATTGTGGGCTGTAGTGGATATTTGAAGAGACTGATTGTGGACTGTAGTGGATATTTGAAGAGACTGATTGTGGACTGTAGTGGATATTTGAAGAGACTGATTGTGGAGGAGCTTGAGAGTTACTTACTCCCCCAGTGAGTGTCTCCGTGTTCTCTCTTCCTCCTCCTCTTCCTCATCACTGCTGATACTAATGACAGTAACAGTGGGGCTGGCCAGATCAGACATCACCATGGCCTGCCGCTGCTTATAAGAGGCAGACTGCTCTTCAGAGTCTGAACCTGCCTTACAGCAGCTAGGATCCTCCTCCTGCTCTGGTTCAGGTTCCAGCTGTGCAGCTCGCCCCGCCTCTGGGAATCTACCCTCTGGGACATTCCTTGTGGTGTCGGCCATCTTTGGGGACTGGCATGCTGAGTTTTGGGTGTTGGTGCTGTAGGTGAAATTGCTGCCTCTAGGGAGAAATAAATGACGGAAGGGTTTTTTTATGATCAGATTGTGTGTGTGTGTGTGTATGTGTGTGCGTGTGTGTGTGTGTGTGTGTTTACCTGTTAAAGCAGGGCTTGTTTCTCTTGTTTGCAGAGGGCTGTGGCCACACCACGTGTGCGATGCCTATGCTGATTGGCTGGTGGGCAGACATGGTCATCTGGTTGGTTAAGAACGGCTGATGGTGGTGGGGCATCATAGAGCTGTATTGGTTGCCATGGGGACGCACCTTCCTGCAAATGACAATACGGGATAACGAGCCAAAGGTTATTATCTATATTAGAGACTTAACTGACTGATCTCACTCGCCTGCTTCAAAGGAGAGGCATGTGACTCATTCTCCATCAGTCTGACAGACAGCCATCACACTGTGTCCTATATTCTCAGAGAAGTCCTTGTCAAGGGTAGAGCATAGCAACAAAACAGACTGACAGACAAAGCAGTTTCAAAAAATTCATTTGGAGCTTCCCTATTGGCTCCCTATGGAGAGAAAAAATGAATTAGTCACTGACGGTCGCTAAAGAGAACAGACAGTCAACAGCTGACAGACAGCACTCACCCCCATTCTCCCAGTCTCTGTGGGCCTGCAACAGTGTCAGACGCCATGGTGGCTGGTGGGGGCGCCATTGAAGTCACCTGCTGCCAGGCGGGCACCAGGATCTGCTGGGGGCGGTTAGACCAGGTCTGCTGCAAGGGAGAAGAACACCGTTTCCATGGTTTCTATAGCTATCTAAACTTATTCATTCAGTGGTATAGAGTTGCAGGTAGCCTAGTGGTTTGAGCGTTGGGCCAGTAACTGAAAGGTTGCTGGATCGAATCCCCGAGGTGACATGGTAAAAATCTGTAGTTCTGCCCCTGAGCAAGGCAGTTAACCCACTGTTCCCCTGAGCAAGGCAGTTAACCCACTGTTCCCCTGAGCAAGGCAGTTAACCCACTGTTCCCCTGAGCAAGGCAGTTAACCCACTGTTCCCCTGAGCAAGGCCGTTAACCCACTGTTCCCCTGAGCAAGGCAGTTAACCCACTGTTCCCCTGAGCAAGGCAGTTAACCCACTGTTCCCCTGAGCAAGGCAGTTAACCCACTGTTCCCCTGAGCAAGGCAGTTAACCCACTGTTCCCCTGAGCAAGGCAGTTAACCCACTGTTCCCCTGAGCAAGGCAGTTAACCCACTGTTCCCCTGAGCAAGGCAGTTAACCCACTGTTCCCCGGGCACCGGAGATATGGATGACGATTAAGGCAGCCCCCCGCACCTCTCTGATTCAGAGGGGTTGGGTTAAGTTGAATGTATTCAACTGAAATTCAACATTTCAGTTGAATACATTCAAAACATCCCCAGCACAAATGCATCCAGGATGTGTCTTGCTGATTCTCCATCACTGTCAGTTTCTCTGTTGGTCTGAATCACTCAATCACAGCTAGCCCAAATACTAGGGACTCTCTCTCTCCCTCTCTTCTCGTTACCTGTGTGATGAGCCCAGGTCTGATCTGTAGGGGCTGGATGGAGGGAGCTTGGGTGACCAGAGGCACAGCAGTCTCCATGCGTACGGAGAAGCCCTGAGGCTTGGCTGCGTTAGTGGGGATTCCTGGAGGACCGGAAAGGGAAACATGTGTTCCACAGTAAGTCCAAGTCAGTAGATTTCGCTATAGAGGTGGATGGAAAGGAGGGAGAAAGAGGAGGGGGGAGGAGAGAAGAGAGAAGAGGGGAGGGGGGAGAAAGAGAGAAGAGAGGAGTGGGGGTAGAAGAGAGGAGGGGGGAGGAGAAAGAGAGAAGAGAGGAGGGGGGAGGAGAAAGAGAGAAGAGAGGAGGGGGGAGGAGAAAGAGAGAAGAGGGGAGGAGAAAGAGAGAAGAGGGGAGGGGGGAGAAGAAAGAGAGAAGAGAGGAGGGGGGAGGAGAAAGAGAGGAGGGGGGAGGAGAGAAGAGAGGAGGGGGGAGGAGAAAGAGGAGAAGAGAGGAGGGGGGAGGAGAAAGAGAGAAGAGAGGAGGGGGGAGGAGAAAGAGAGAAGAGAGGAGGGGGGAGGAGAAAGAGAGAAGTGGGGGGAGAAGAGGGGGAGGGGGGAGGAGAAAGAGAGAAGGGGGAGAAAGAGAGAAGGGGGGGAAAGAGAGAAGGGGGGAAGAGAGAAGAGGGGAGGGGGGAGGAGAAAGAGAGAAGAGAGGAGTGGGGGGAGAAGAGAGGAGGGGGAGGAGAAAGAGAGAAGGGGGGAGAAAGAGAGAAGGGGGGGAAAGAGAGGGGGGGAAGAGAGAAGAGGGGAGGAGAAAGAGAGAAGAGAGGAGGGGGGGAAAGAGAGAAGAGAGGGGGGGGGAAGAGAAGAGAGGAGGGGGGAGGAGAAAGAGAGAAGAGAGGAGGGGGGGAAAGAGAGAAGAGAGGGGGGGAGAAAGAGAGAAGAGAGGAGGGGGGAGGAGAAAGAGAGACGTGAGGAGGGGGGAGGAGAAAGAGAGAAGAGAGGAGGGGGAGGAGAAAGAGAGACGTGAGGAGGGGGGAGGAGAACGAGAGAAGAGAGGAGGGGGAGGAGAAAGAGAGAAGAGAGGAGGGGGGAGGAGAAAGAGAGAAGAGAGGAGGGGGGAGGAGAAAGAGAGACGTGAGGAGGGGGGAGGAGAAAGAGAGACGAGAGGAGGGGGGAGGAGAAAGAGAGACGAGAGGAGGGGGGAGGAGAAAGAGAGAAGAGAGGAGGGGGAGGAGAAAGAGAGAAGAGAGGAGGGGGGGAAAGAGAGAAGAGAGGAGGGGGGAGGAGAAAGAGAGACGTGAGGAGGGGGGAGGAGAACGAGAGAAGGGGGGAGAAAGAGGAGAAGATTAAGAAGTCATACCCTGCATCGTTGGGGGGCACAGGATGAGTGCCTGTTGAAATGAGTCGCTGCAGCCAAACTGGCCATTTCCTGTTTGGTGCGGTATCCCAGGGTGCATCACTGAGGGGGCCGAGGGGGCTAAAGTCTGAAGACAACACAGAGACATGAGCCCCCTGACATCTACTACAGAAACTAATGGGTTAGATCAATACAGAGACATGAGCCCCCTGACATCTACTACAGAAACTAATGGGTTAGATCAACACAGAGACATGAACCCCCTGACATCTACTACAGAAACTAATGGGTTAGATCAACACAGAGACATGAACCCCCTGACATCTACTACAGAAACTAATGGGTTAGATCAACACAGAGACATGAGCCCCCTGACATCTACTACAGAAACTAATGGGTTAGATCAACACAGAGACATCTACTACAGAAACTAATGGGTTAGATCAACAGAGACATGAGCCCCCTGACATCTACTACAGAAACTAATGGGTTAGATCAGCACAGAGACATGAGCCCCCTGACATCTACTACAGAAACTAATGGGTTAGATCAACACAGAGACATGAACCCCCTGACATCTACTACAGAAACTAATGGGTTAGATCAACACAGAGACATGAGCCCCCTGACATCTACTACAGAAACTAATGGGTTAGATCAACACAGAGACATCTACTACAGAAACTAATGGGTTAGATCAACACAGAGACATGAGCCCCCTGACATCTACTACAGAAACTAATGGGTTAGATCAACACAGAGACATGAGCCCCCTGACATCTACTACAGAAACTAATGGGTTAGATCAACACAGAGACATCTACTACAGAAACTAATGGGTTAGATCAACACAGAGACATGAGCCCCCTGACATCTACTACAGAAACTAATGGGTTAGATCAACACAGAGACATGAACCCCCTGACATCTACTACAGAAACTAATGGGTTAGATCAACACAGAGACATGAACCCCCTGACATCTACTACAGAAACTAATGGGTTAGATCAACACAGAGACATGAGCCCCCTGACATCTACTACAGAAACTAATGGGTTAGATCAACACAGAGACATGAACCCCCTGACATCTACTACAGAAACTAATGGGTTAGATCAACAGAGACATGAGTCCCCTGACATCTACTACAGAAACTAATGGGTTAGATCAACACAGAGACATGAACCCCCTGACATCTACTACAGAAACTAATGGGTTAGATCAACAGAGACATGAACCCCCTGACATCTACTACAGAAACTAATGGGTTAGATCAACACAGAGACATCTACTACAGAAACTAATGGGTTAGATCAACACAGACATGAGTCCCCTGACATCTACTACAGAAACTAATGGGTTAGATCACCACAGAGACATGAGCCCCCTGACATCTACTACAGAAACTAATGGGTTAGATCAACACAGAGACATCTAGTACAGAAACTAATGGGTTAGATCAACACAGAGACATGAGCCTCCTGACATCTACTACAGAAACTAATGGGTTAGATCAACACAGAGACATCTACTACAGAAACTAATGGGTTAGATCAACACAGACATGAGCCCCCTGACATCTACTACAGAAACTAATGGGTTAGATCAACACAGAGAAATGAACCCCCTGACATCTACTACAGAAACTAATGGGTTAGATCAACACAGAGACATGAGCCCCCTGACATCTACTACAGAAACTAATGGGTTAGATCAACACAGAGACATGAGCCCCCTGACATCTACTACAGAAACTAATGGGTTAGATCCGCACAGAGACATGAGCCCCCTGACATCTACTACAGAAACTAATGGGTTAGATCAACACAGAGACATGAGCCTCCTGACATCTACTACAGAAACTAATGGGTTAGATCAACACAGAGACATCTACTACAGAAACTAATGGGTTAGATCAACACAGAGACATGAGTCCCTTGACATCTACTACAGAAACTAATGGGTTAGATCAACACAGAGAAATGAACCCCCTGACATCTACTACAGAAACTAATGGGTTAGATCAACACAGAGACATGAGCCCCCTGACATCTACTACAGAAACTAATGGGTTAGATCAACACAGAGACATGAGCCCCCTGACATCTACTACAGAAACTAATGGGTTAGATCAGCACAGAGACATGAGCCCCCTGACATCTACTACAGAAACTAATGGGTTAGATCAACACAGAGACATCTACTACAGAAACTAATGGGTTAGATCAACACAGAGACATGAGCCTCCTGACATCTACTACAGAAACTAATGGGTTAGATCAACACAGAGACATCTACTACAGAAACTAATGGGTTAGATCAACACAGAGACATGAGCCCCCTGACATATACTACAGAAACTAATGGGTTAGATCAGCACAGAGACATGAGTCCCCTGACATCTACTACAGAAACTAATGGGTTAGATCAGCACAGAGACATGAGTCCCCTGACATCTACTACAGAAACTAATGGGTTAGATCAGCACAGAGACATGAGTCCCCTGACATCTACTACAGAAACTAATGGGTTAGATCAACACAGAGACATCTACTACAGAAACTAATGGGTTAGATCAACACAGAGACATCTACTACAGAAACTAATGGGTTAGATCAACACAGAGACATGAGTCCCCTGACATCTACTACAGAAACTAATGGGTTAGATCAACACAGAGACATGAGCCCCCTGACATCTACTACAGAAACTAATGGGTTAGATCAACACAGAGACATCTACTACAGAAACTAATGGGTTAGATCAACACAGAGAAATGAACCCCCTGACATCTACTACAGAAACTAATGGGTTAGATCAACACAGAGACATCTACTACAGAAACAAATGGGTTAGATCAACACAGAGACATGAGCCCCCTGACATCTAGTACAGAAACTAATGGGTTAGATCAACAGAGACATGAGCCCCCTGACATCTAGTACAGAAACTAATGGGTTAGATCAACAGAGACATGAGCCCCCTGACATCTACTACAGAAACTAATGGGTTAGATCAATACAGAGACATCTACTACAGAAACTAATGGGTTAGATCAATACAGAGACATGAGCCCCCTGACATCTACTACAGAAACTAATGGGTTAGATCAACACAGAGACATGAACCCCCTGACATCTACTACAGAAACTAATGGGTTAGATCAACACAGAGACATGAACCCCCTGACATCTACTACAGAAACGAATGGGTTAGATCAACACAGACATGAGCCCCCTGACATCTACTACAGAAACTAATGGGTTAGATCAACACAGAGACATCTACTACAGAAACTAATGGGTTAGATCAACACAGAGACATCTACTACAGAAACTAATGGGTTAGATCAACACAGACATGAGTCCCCTGACATCTAGTACAGAAACTAATGGGTTAGATCAACACAGAGACATGAGCCTCCTGACATCTACTACAGAAACTAATGGGTTAGATCAACACAGAGACATCTACTACAGAAACTAATGGGTTAGATCAACACAGAGACATGAGCCCCCTGACATCTACTACAGAAACTAATGGGTTAGATCAACACAGAGACATGAACCCCCTGACATCTACTACAGAAACTAATGGGTTAGATCAACACAGAGACATCTACTACAGAAACTAATGGGTTAGATCAACACAGAGACATCTACTACAGAAACTAATGGGTTAGATCAACACAGAGACATGAGCCTCCTGACATCTACTACAGAAACTAATGGGTTAGATCAACACAGAGACATGAGCCCCCTGACATCTACTACAGAAACTAATGGGTTAGATCAACACAGAGACATCTACTACAGAAACTAATGGGTTAGATCAACACAGAGACATCTACTACAGAAACTAATGGGTTAGATCAACACAGAGACATGAGCCCCCTGACATCTACTACAGAAACTAATGGGTTAGATCAACACAGAGACATGAGCCCCCTGACATCTACTACAGAAACTAATGGGTTAGATCAACACAGAGACATCTACTACAGAAACTAATGGGTTAGATCAACACAGAGACATGAGTCCCCTGACATCTACTACAGAAACTAATGGGTTAGATCAACACAGAGACATGAGTCCCCTGACATCTACTACAGAAACTAATGGGTTAGATCAACACAGAGACATCTACTACAGAAACTAATGGGTTAGATCAACAGAGACATGAGCCCCCTGACATCTACTACAGAAACTAATGGGTTAGATCAGCACAGAGACATGAGCCCCCTGACATCTACTACAGAAACTAATGGGTTAGATCAACACAGAGACATCTACTACAGAAACTAATGGGTTAGATCAACAGAGACATGAGACTCCTGACATCTACTACAGAAACTAATGGGTTAGATCAGCACAGAGACATCTACTACAGAAACTAATGGGTTAGATCAACACAGAGACATCTACTACAGAAACTAATGGGTTAGATCAACAGAGACATGAACCCCCTGACATCTACTACAGAAACTAATGGGTTAGATCAACACAGACATGAGCCCCCTGACATCTACTACAGAAACTAATGGGTTAGATCAGCACAGAGACATGAGCCCCCTGACATCTACTACAGAAACTAATGGGTTAGATCAACACAGAGACATCTACTACAGAAACTAATGGGTTAGATCAACACAGAGACATGAGCCCCCTGACATCTACTACAGAAACTAATGGGTTAGATCAACACAGAGACATGAACCCCCTGACATCTACTACAGAAACTAATGGGTTAGATCAACACAGAGACATGAGCCCCCTGACATCTACTACAGAAACTAATGGGTTAGATCAACACAGAGACATCTACTACAGAAACTAATGGGTTAGATCAACAGAGACATGAGCCCCCTGACATCTACTACAGAAACTAATGGGTTAGATCAGCACAGAGACATGAGCCCCCTGACATCTACTACAGAAACTAATGGGTTAGATCAACACAGAGACATCTAGTACAGAAACTAATGGGTTAGATCAACACAGAGACATCTAGTACAGAAACTAATGGGTTAGATCAACACAGAGACATCTACTACAGAAACAAATGGGTTAGATCAACACAGAGACATGAGCCCCCTGACATCTAGTACAGAAACTAATGGGTTAGATCAACAGAGACATGAGCCCCCTGACATCTAGTACAGAAACTAATGGGTTAGATCAACAGAGACATGAGCCCCCTGACATCTACTACAGAAACTAATGGGTTAGATCAATACAGAGACATCTACTACAGAAACTAATGGGTTAGATCAATACAGAGACATGAGCCCCCTGACATCTACTACAGAAACTAATGGGTTAGATCAACACAGAGACATGAACCCCCTGACATCTACTACAGAAACTAATGGGTTAGATCAACACAGAGACATGAACCCCCTGACATCTACTACAGAAACGAATGGGTTAGATCAACACAGACATGAGCCCCCTGACATCTACTACAGAAACTAATGGGTTAGATCAACACAGAGACATCTACTACAGAAACTAATGGGTTAGATCAACACAGAGACATCTACTACAGAAACTAATGGGTTAGATCAACACAGACATGAGTCCCCTGACATCTAGTACAGAAACTAATGGGTTAGATCAACACAGAGACATGAGCCTCCTGACATCTACTACAGAAACTAATGGGTTAGATCAACACAGAGACATCTACTACAGAAACTAATGGGTTAGATCAACACAGAGACATGAGCCCCCTGACATCTACTACAGAAACTAATGGGTTAGATCAACACAGAGACATGAACCCCCTGACATCTACTACAGAAACTAATGGGTTAGATCAACACAGAGACATCTACTACAGAAACTAATGGGTTAGATCAACACAGAGACATCTACTACAGAAACTAATGGGTTAGATCAACACAGAGACATGAGCCTCCTGACATCTACTACAGAAACTAATGGGTTAGATCAACACAGAGACATGAGCCCCCTGACATCTACTACAGAAACTAATGGGTTAGATCAACACAGAGACATCTACTACAGAAACTAATGGGTTAGATCAACACAGAGACATCTACTACAGAAACTAATGGGTTAGATCAACACAGAGACATGAGCCCCCTGACATCTACTACAGAAACTAATGGGTTAGATCAACACAGAGACATGAGCCCCCTGACATCTACTACAGAAACTAATGGGTTAGATCAACACAGAGACATCTACTACAGAAACTAATGGGTTAGATCAACACAGAGACATGAGTCCCCTGACATCTACTACAGAAACTAATGGGTTAGATCAACACAGAGACATGAGTCCCCTGACATCTACTACAGAAACTAATGGGTTAGATCAACACAGAGACATCTACTACAGAAACTAATGGGTTAGATCAACAGAGACATGAGCCCCCTGACATCTACTACAGAAACTAATGGGTTAGATCAGCACAGAGACATGAGCCCCCTGACATCTACTACAGAAACTAATGGGTTAGATCAACACAGAGACATCTACTACAGAAACTAATGGGTTAGATCAACAGAGACATGAGACTCCTGACATCTACTACAGAAACTAATGGGTTAGATCAGCACAGAGACATCTACTACAGAAACTAATGGGTTAGATCAACACAGAGACATCTACTACAGAAACTAATGGGTTAGATCAACAGAGACATGAACCCCCTGACATCTACTACAGAAACTAATGGGTTAGATCAACACAGACATGAGCCCCCTGACATCTACTACAGAAACTAATGGGTTAGATCAGCACAGAGACATGAGCCCCCTGACATCTACTACAGAAACTAATGGGTTAGATCAACACAGAGACATCTACTACAGAAACTAATGGGTTAGATCAACACAGAGACATGAGCCCCCTGACATCTACTACAGAAACTAATGGGTTAGATCAACACAGAGACATGAACCCCCTGACATCTACTACAGAAACTAATGGGTTAGATCAACACAGAGACATGAGCCCCCTGACATCTACTACAGAAACTAATGGGTTAGATCAACACAGAGACATCTACTACAGAAACTAATGGGTTAGATCAACAGAGACATGAGCCCCCTGACATCTACTACAGAAACTAATGGGTTAGATCAGCACAGAGACATGAGCCCCCTGACATCTACTACAGAAACTAATGGGTTAGATCAACACAGAGACATCTAGTACAGAAACTAATGGGTTAGATCAACACAGAGACATCTAGTACAGCAACTAATGGGTTAGATCAACACAGAGACATCTAGTACAGAAACTAATGGGTTAGATCAACACAGAGACATGAGCCCCCTGACATCTACTACAGAAACTAATGGGTTAGATCAACACAGAGACATGAACCCCCTGACATCTACTACAGAAACTAATGGGTTAGATCAACACAGAGACATGAACCCCCTGACATCTAGTACAGAAACTAATGGGTTAGATCAACACAGAGACATGAGTCCCCTGACATCTACTACAGAAACTAATGGGTTAGATCAACACAGACGGTCTATCAACAGGGATTTCATCAGCACAACATAAGGGGAATTGTGGCCTCAATAACTATTTTCATAAAGAAAGTGTTTCAGAGAACAAAATAAGGAAAACAATACCAAAACTTTGACTCTCCATAATTAAAAACCTCCTAGTGTAAGTCTTGACAGATTCCAACATATAATCCGCATTAGCCTCACATCCCCAGTAGATGGCGACCTGCCTGTCTGGAGTCTGAGCCAAACAGCAGTGCCGTATGCACCAAGCATAGAGTAAGAGTACAGATCTAGGATCTGTCCATATAATCTTATTATGAAATCATTTAAAAGGCAAAACTGATCCTAGATCAGCAGTCCTACTCCGACACTTTATGAATAAACAAAGAACAGCGCAGGAGCCTGTGCCTGTGGTTCAGAGGTCACTGCTCTGACCTCTTGTGCCCGGCCTACAATATTGAATCCAGGGAATTAGACCAGGGCTGAATCCAACATGATCAAAGGTCTGGAAAGTCCAATAAAAAAGTCCACCCAGAACAGGGACCGGCCCCCCCCATACACATGACAGTCAACACAAAGCATTCTGAGAGGTGAATACTGGGAGATCTGGTGCATTTTCCCACCAAATACTTCCTGTAACTGGAACCAATCAAAGTTCACCTACATCAGAGCGGATGTGTTTTACACACACAAGGCTTTCCTAGAGACCACCCATTCTGTTGCCCCCCCAGGGGTAAATACTGAACACAAATGCACTAGAATTAAGGATGTGTCGATATATCAACTTGATTCAATTGGGCTTGTGGTATATGAGGTTCAGACGCCATCACCTTCACATTGTACCAACAGTTGATATGAGAATGGACTTCTAATGTGTTGACAAAGATGGACTTGTATTTCCAGAAATAGCTGGTTGGTATTTAGAATAACAAAGTGAAAACATGGCAGTATGAGGCCAGTTGAACTCATCTGTCTAATAGGATCAGATGGCTCCAAACTTCAACCATCTCTCTCCTCAGCAACACAACACACCCGCGCTGTTGCCATGACATAGCCTACGTAACGTCCTGGCGTTGCCACGACAGCGAAGGTGAACGGCTACAGTTCCACGTGAGGACGAGGGGGGCGATAAAGCCCCATGTCATCCACTCCGACCATCTGGAGGTCTGGGTCAGGGGAAAACACGCCTTGGTCTAGCTGTTTCTCAAATTAAGACTTGTCTGATAAAACTGTCTCCATTTAAATCTAATATACAGTCTAACAGCTCTAGCAGTGGTACATTGTCATATTCATATAAACGAAAATGTTTCCCTCCATGTGACGGCTACTGTATTGATGTGGTGAAGCTACTTACTTGGTTGTGGATGGCGGCCATCTTGCTGAAGGGCCCGGTCAGGTTAACTGTGGTGGTGGTGGTGGTCACCGGTCTGATGAAGGGGGCTTTGTTCCGGTTGAGCGTGTCGTAAGGACCGGGACGAGAGCGGGTAACGTCCATGATGTGGAAACATGATTTGACACTGACGGGGAGAGGAAAGGAGGGGGTTGGAGTTATTTTCATCACAGTACAGCAGACCCCAGCTATTCTTTATGCTTGCCCTCCTTTTACAAATAACTAAATGTTTCATCATGTTTCTTCTCTACGAAAAGGTCGACCCGTCTGAAAGACAGTGGGGGAAACTCACTGGTTGCTATGGGGGAAGTCGAGCAGGTGTTGCATGGACATAAAGGAGTGGCTGAGCGCCTCCGCGGGGGCGATCCTCTTCTCCGCATCGATCCACAACATCCTCTTCAGCAGGCCTACAAACTCTCTTCGGTCCACCTTCTCTGCCAACAGGTCACTACCTTCCAGATTCATCACCAAGTTGACCTGGGAGAGAGAGGCAGGTCAGGGCTCAGGAGAACTGGTCATCTGTTATCTTTCCCAGTGTTTGTGTCCATTCCATCTGGAGCCGCAGGAAGTTTTAAACCAGTTTACAAGTCAAGGGAGACTTGGTTAAGGGACAAACAGTATAAACAGTCACAATGCTGGAATAATCCTTTCCTAAGTTAAAAATACCAGACATTTTGCAGAAGTTTATCAAATGTGAAAACATCAAACCAACCATTGTGATAAGTGGAAAGATGAGGCATTTTTCATATCTACAGCATTCTACATCCCCCCGTCTCTACACAGCTACGCCCCCCCCCCAGTCTCTACACATCTACGTCCCCCCCCAGTCTCTACACATCTACGTCCCCCCCCCAGTCTCTACACATCTACGTCCCCCCCAGCCTCTACACATCTACGTCGTCCCCCCCCAGCCTCTACACATCTACGTCCCCCCCCCCAAGCCTCTACACATCTACGTCGTCCCCCCCAGCCTCTACACATCTACGTCGTCCCCCACCAGCCTCTACACATCTACGCCCCCCCCCCCAGTCTCTACACATCTACGTCCCCCCCCCAGTCTCTACACATCTACACCCCCCCCAGTCTCTACACATCTACGTCCCCCCCAGCCTCTACACATCTACGTCGTCCCCCACCAGCCTCTACACATCTACGCCCCCCCCCCCAGTCTCTACACATCTACGTCCCCCCCCCAGTCTCTACACATCTACACCCCCCCAGTCTCTACACATCTACGTCCCCCCCAGCCTCTACACATCTACGTCGTCCCCCACCAGCCTCTACACATCTACGTCCCCCCCCCCCCCAAGCCTCTACACATCTACGTCGTCCCCCCCAGCCTCTACACATCTACGTCGTCCCCCGCCAGCCTCTACACATCTACGTCCCCCCCCCCCAGTCTCTACACATCTACGTCGTCCCCCCCAGTCTCTACACATCTACGTCGTCCCCCCAGTCTCTACACATCTACGTCGTCCCCCCAGTCTCTACACATCTACGTCGTGTCCCCCCCCCCCCCCCCCCCGAGTCTCTACACATCTACGTCGCCCCCCCCCCCGCCTCTACACATCTACGTTGTCCCCCCCCCAGCCTCTACGTCATCCCCCGTCTCTACGTCATCCCCCGTCTCTACGTCATCCCCCGTCTCTACGTCATCCCCCGTCTCTACGTCATCCCCCGTCTCTACGTCATCCCCCGTCTCTACATATCTACATAATCACCCCCCAACTCAAAAAAACATCAGCAGGGAAATGTTCAACCCATGATCTCATTGTCAGGGAATTTCCAGCGGTGGTTTCACCAAGGCTTGACTTTCAAACTAAGTGTTGGGTGCTGAACCTTAGCATGTCACTTAGCATATGACTAGAGATGTGAGAATGGGGTTTTTCCAGCAATGAGATGTACGTACATGTTCTAGCTTTTTCAGTCAAACAGCTGAAGGTGAACTTCCTCTCTCTCAGACCTACGGCCCCATGTCATCTAACCATCTGACCATGGGCTTCCTGAGTAGAGACTCATCAACACGGTCTAGTTAGACCAGCTGAAGGTGAACTTCCTCTCTCTCAGACCTACATCATCTAGCCATGAGCTTCCTGAGTTGAGACTCATCAACACGGTCTAGTTAGACCAGCTGAAGGTGAACTTCCTCTCTCAGACCTACATCATCTAACCATGAGCTTCCTGAGTCGAGACTCATCAACACGGTCTAGTTAGACCAGCTGAAGGTGAACTTCCTCTCTCTCAGACCTACATCATCTAACCATGAGCTTCCTGAGTCGAGACTCATCAACACGGTCTAGTTAGACCAGCTGAAGGTGAACTTCCTCTCTCTCAGACCTACATCATCTAACCATGAGCTTCCTGAGTCGAGACTCATCAACACGGTCTAGTTAGACCAGCTGAAGGTGAACTTCCTCTCTCTCAGACCTACATCATCTAACCATGGGCTTCCTGAGTCGAGACTCATCAACACCGTCTAGTTAGACCAGCTGAAGGTGAACTTCCTCTCTCTCAGACCTACATCATCTAACCATGAGCTTCCTGAGTCGAGACTCATCAACACGGTCTAGTTAGACCAGCTGAAGGTGAACTTCCTCTCTCTCAGACCTACATCATCTAACCATGAGCTTCCTGAGTCGAGACTCATCAACACGGTCTAGTTAGACCAGCTGAAGGTGAACTTCCTCTCTCTCAGACCTACATCATCTAACCATGAGCTTCCTGAGTCGAGACTCATCAACACGGTCTAGTTAGACCAGCTGAAGGTGAACTTCCTCTCTCTCAGACCTACATCATCTAACCATGAGCTTCCTGAGTCGAGACTCATCAACACGGTCTAGTTAGACCAGCTGAAGGTGAACTTCCTCTCTCTCAGACCTACATCATCTAACCATGAGCTTCCTGAGTCGAGACTCATCAACACGGTCTAGTTAGACCAGCTGAAGGTGAACTTCCTCTCTCTCAGACCTACATCATCTAACCATGAGCTTCCTGAGTCGAGACTCATCAACACGGTCTAGTTAGACCAGCTGAAGGTGTCCACATCCTGTGGAACAAGACTTACGTGCGCCATGTCATCCAAACAGTTGAAGATGTACTTCCTTGCTTCCTTCGATTTCATCCCCGTCTCGGTCTCATGCTCATCAGTCGACTGGAGAGAGACAGGGAGAGAAAGAGAGAGAGAGAGACAGGGGGAGAAAGAGAGAGAGAGACAGGGGGAGAAAGAGAGAGACAGGGGGAGAAAGAGAGAGAGAGACAGGGGGAGAAAGAGAGAGAGAGACAGGGGGAGAAAGAGAGTGAGAGACAGGGGGAGAAAGAGAGTGAGAGACAGGGGGAGAAAGAGAGTGAGAGACAGGGGGAGAAAGAGAGTGAGACAGGGGGAGAAAGAGAGTGAGACAGGGGGAGAAAGAGAGTGAGACACAGGGGGAGAAAGAGAGAGACACAGGGGGAGAAAGAGAGTGAGACAGGGGGAGAAAGAGAGAGAGAGAGACAGGGAGAAAGAGAGAGAGAGACAGGGAGAACAATAAGGATTTGGTTTATCCATTCAGCCTTTATCTCCAGAGTTGGTTCAAGCGGTGAAAAAGAGGATGCTTGTGTTGGGGTTTTCTTCTCTGGTGGGAGAATGTTTGGTGATGGTGAGATAATATGAAGGTTTGTTTTCAGTGCCGGGCTAGGAGGTGTGTGTGTTTTGGTGGAGAGGAGCGAAAGAGGGGTCAGTGTATGGAATGGTTGAGAGAGGGTTCTGGGGGGAGGGGGGTTCTGCTGGAGATGTCTTTTGGGCTTAGGGGTCCTTCTTACTTTCAATCGCCATGCTGAGTAGGGGGAGTCAGACTCCCTGCAGAAGAACCGTGCCGTCTTCGTCCCCACATTCAACAGATGCTCCCCAGGCAAACCCTGCGTCTGAGAAATGTAGCGAATCTGTGAAAAGAGGAAGCGAGGGAAAAACAAAGATGTGAATAGACCGAGCAAGAGAGAAAAGGAGGAGATAGAAGAGAAAGACACGTGGATAGACCGAGCAAGAGAGATAGAAGAGAAAGACACGTGGATAGACCGAGCAAGAGAGATAGGGAAAGGAAAAATGCATTAGGAAAGAACATTCCCTGTATGCTATGACTGTAACAGAAGGGGAAAGAACATTCCCTGTATGCTATGACTGTAACAGAAGGGAAAAGAACATTCCCTGTATGCTATGACTGTAACAGAAGGGGAAAGAACATTCCCTGTATGCTATGACTGTAACAGAAGGGGAAAGAACATTCCCTGTATGCTATGACTGTAACAGAAGGGGAAAGAACATTCCCTGTATGCTATGACTGTAACAGAAGGGGAAAGAACATTCCCTGTATGCTATGACTGTAACAGAAGGGAAAAGAACATTCCCTGTATGCTATGACTGTAACAGAAGGGGAAAGAACATTCCCTGTATGCTATGACTGTAACAGAAGGGGAAAGAACATTCCCTGTATGCTATGACTGTAACAGAAGGGGAAAGAACATTCCCTGTATGCTATGACTGTAACAGAAGGGGAAAGAACATTCCCTGTATGCTATGACTGTAACAGAAGGGGAAAGAACATTCCCTGTATGCTATGACTGTAACAGAAGGGGAAAGAACATTCCCTGTATGCTATGACTGTAACGGAAGGGGAAAGAACATTCCCCGTATGCTATGACTAACAGAAGGGGAAAGAACAGTTCAATATGACCATTTCTCTCCCATAATATTACCATAACATCATACAGTCTAAACATCCCAGCACAGTTCTCTTCTCCATTCCTGCGGTGCCTTGTTCCACTGTAAACTGCCCAGTCCTACCCACTCCTCCTATACCCACAGTCCCCCACCTTCAAGCCCAGGTGCTGACCCCTTTCTCCAGCCTCACACATCCCGAGAACACAGTCATTACCTAGTGGTAATACATTCAGGTTATGCACAAGTGTCGTTCACACTACCATCACCCTGGGAATGAGGGGGGTGGGGCTCTGGGAATGATTGACATGTGTGTGCGTAACAAAGTAGTTTCTGTCCCTCTCCTCACCCCTACCTGGGCTCGAACCAGGGACCCTCATCGACAAGTCACCCTCAAAGCATCATTACCTATCGCTCCACAAAAGCCTTAGAGCAAGGGAAACTACTTGAAGGTCTCAGAGAGAGTGACATCACCGATTGAAATGCTACTAGCGTGCACCCCGCTAACTAGGGAGCCATTTCACACCAGTTACATGTGGGTGTGTCCGTGATCAGGGCCCTAGCTGGAGAGGGAGTATGACTGTATGCCGCTGCCTGCATGGGGTCGTGTTGACTCAGGATTCTGCGTTTCACACAGAAAGGGAAAGAAGAGACGCAGATAAAACATCTTGCTGCGTTATGTAAACGCAAATCTAAAAAGGCTTCTTACTGTAAATTCTGCTCAGCTTCAGTCAGGTTTCGCTCCAAATCATGAATGTAAAAGGAGTCATTTCCTGCTTCAGTTGCACTTCTCCACTCAGATGGAGTGTATTTGCTCGTCATTGGATCACCAGCAGGTCATTTCCTCCAGTGTAGTTTTTCTCCGGTATAAAGTTCAAATGCAAAGCTCAATTTCAAGAAAAACGGTGGAAATGTAGCTGGCTACATTCTTCTATGATAAACATTGCCTACTGGATGGTGGGATGATTGTCTGTGTCTACCTACTGGATGGTGGGATAATTCTGTCTGTGTCTACCTACTGGATGGTGGGATAATTCTGTCTGTGTCTACCTACTGGATGGTGGGATAATTCTGTCTGTGTCTACCTACTGGGTGGTGGGATAATTCTGTCTGTGTCTACCTACTGGGTGGTGGGATGATTCTGTCTGTCTACCTACTGGATGGTGGGATGATTCTGTCTGTGTCTACCTACTGGATGGTGGGATAATTCTGTCTGTGTCTACCTACTGGGTGGTGGGATAATTCTGTCTGTGTCTACCTACTGGATGGCGGGTTAATTCTGTCTGTGTCTACCTACTGGGTGGTGGGATGATTCTGTCTGTGTCTACCTACTGGATGGTGGGATAATTCTGTCTGTGTCTACCTACTGGATGGTGGGATAATTCTGTCTGTGTCTACCTACTGGGTGGTGGGATAATTCTGTCTGTGTCTACCTACTGGATGGTGGGATAATTCTGTCTGTGTCTACCTACTGGGTGGTGGGATGATTCTGTCTGTGTCTACCTACTGGGTGGTGGGATGATTCTGTCTGTGTCTACCTACTGGGTGGTGGGATGATTGTCTGTGTCTACCTACTGGGTGGTGGGATGATTCTGTCTGTGTCTACCTACTGGGTGGTGGGATGATTCTGTCTGTGTCTACCTACTGGGTGGTGGGATGATTCTGTCTGTGTCTACCTACTGGATGGTGGGATAATTCTGTCTGTGTCTACCTACTGGGTGGTGGGATGATTGTCTGTGTCTACCTACTGGGTGGTGGGATGATTCTGTCTGTGTCTACCTACTGGGTGGTGGGATGATTCTGTCTGTGTCTACCTACTGGGTGGTGGGATGATTGTCTGTGTCCACCTACTGGGTGGTGGGATGATTCTGTCTGTGTCTACCTACTGGGTGGTGGGATAAAGAACAGGGAGGTTTATGAGAACAGTTGTAGAGAGAGGCCTGTCTGACGTCAGTCACACCAAGGTGTCAGGGAAAACATCCATTAGAGGCTTAGTGCTGCCTTGGGGGCGAGAGGAGGGCAAGAGGGGCAAGGGGTGCGTCGGCATTCCACTGGGGTGGAGGAGTTGTGTTTGAGAAGGGCTAGGGGAGAGGAACAAGGGCTGTGTTGGCATTCTTGAGACTGCAGGGCACTAGCCCCTAAACTATCCTCTCTGGGACTCTGGGTCTTGGACAGGCTTAACCCTGCCTGTTTGGGCTCAAATTCAATGACTTCCAGCTTTCAAGGTTTCATCTACCATATCTTTTAAATAAGAAAATGTCATCTAACCTCATATGGATCTAAATGCCAAAGCAGACGCACAGACAGAAAATCAATTATAGAGACGAGATGATATAAACATAAAGAGGTGTGTGTGTAGCTCCACTTAGTCACGTCAATACATCTAGGATTAACATCTTACCAATTCAAAAAAAAAAATACCTCTAAGTTGGATCCCTCAAGTGTCCTGTACACAGAGAGAAGTCTTGACCTCTCCCTCTGAACCCACAACCAGCAGGCTACAACCATCACTAGTTAATAAAACACACTGTTCTTATCAGATGGCCTTCTCTGGTGAACCCTGCCAGCATGAGCATGAGGACCCAAGGTCTGTATGTGTTTACAGTTATGTTCCTCTCAGCCATTCAGTGTTAAAGGTATTCCCTTCCTGTCTGCAAACCAGATGGAAATATGTCAAGTCTGACTTGGTAATGGGGAAGGAGGAAATATGTCAAGTCTGACTTGGTAATGGGGAAGGGAGGAAATATGTCAAGTCTGACTTGGTAATGGGGAAGGAGGAAATATGTCAAGTCTGACTTGGTAATGGGGAAGGAGGAAATATGTCAAGTCTGACTTGGTAATGGGGAAGGGAGGAAATATGTCAAGTCTGACTTGGTAATGGGGAAGGAGGAAATATGTCAAGTCTGACTTGGTAATGGGGAAGGAGGAAATATGTCAAGTCTGACTTGGTAATGGGGAAGGGAGGAAATATGTCAAGTCTGACTTGGTAATGGGGAAGGAGGACATATGTCAAGTCTGACTTGGTAATGGGGAAGGGAGGAAATATGTCAAGTCTGACTTGGTAATGGGGAAGGGAGGAAATATGTCAAGTCTGACTTGGTAATGGGGAAGGAGGACATATGTCAAGTCTGACTTGGTAATGGGGAAGGAGGAAATATGTCAAGTCTGACTTGGTAATGGGGAAGGAGGAAATATGTCAAGTCTGACTTGGTAATGGGGAAGGGAGGAAATATGTCAAGTCTGACTTGGTAATGGGGAAGGAGGAAATATGTCAAGTCTGACTTGGTAATGGGGAAGGAGGACATATGTCAAGTCTGACTTGGTAATGGGGAAGGAGGAAATATGTCAAGTCTGACTTGGTAATGGGGAAGGGAGGAAATATGTCAAGTCTGACTTGGTAATGGGGAAGGAGGAAATATGTCAAGTCTGACTTGGTAATGGGGAAGGAGGAAATATGTCAAGTCTGACTTGGTAATGGGGAAGGAGGAAATATGTCAAGTCTGACTTGGTAATGGGGAAGGAGGAAATATGTCAAGTCTGACTTGGTAATGGGGAAGGAGGAAATATGTCAAGTCTGACTTGGTAATGGGGAAGGGAGGAAATATGTCAAGTCTGACTTGGTAATGGGGAAGGAGGAAATATGTCAAGTCTGACTTGGTAATGGGGAAGGGAGGAAATATGTCAAGTCTGACTTGGTAATGGGGAAGGGAGGAAATATGTCAAGTCTGACTTGGTAATGGGGAAGGAGGAAATATGTCAAGTCTGACTTGGTAATGGGGAAGGAGGAAATATGTCAAGTCTGACTTGGTAATGGGGAAGGAGGAAATATGTCAAGTCTGACTTGGTAATGGGGAAGGAGGAAATATGTCAAGTCTGACTTGGTAATGGGGAAGGGAGGAAATATGTCAAGTCTGACTTGGTAATGGTGAAGGGAGGAAATATGTCAAGTCTGACTTGGTAATGGGGAAGGAGGAAATATGTCAAGTCTGACTTGGTAATGGGGAAGGAGGAAATATGTCAAGTCTGACTTGGTAATGGGGAAGGAGGAAATATGTCAAGTCTGACTTGGTAATGGGGAAGGAGGAAATATGTCAAGTCTGACTTGGTAATGGGGAAGGAGGAAATATGTCAAGTCTGACTTGGTAATGGGGAAGGAGGAAATATGTCAAGTCTGACTTGGTAATGGGGAAGGAGGAAATATGTCAAGTCTGACTTGGTAATGGGGAAGGAGGAAATATGTCAAGTCTGACTTGGTAATGGGGAAGGAGGAAATATGTCAAGTCTGACTTGGTAATGGGGAAGGAGGAAATATGTCAAGTCTGACTTGGTAATGGGGAAGGAGGACATGCAGTGTATTCAGAAAGCCCTCGGTTCTTATTTTTTTCCACCAAAGGAAAAACTAAATAACGTAATGTTTTTGCGAGTGTAATTACAGGCCTTGTCCTGTTTTCTCTGTTCGTTTGTTTACTGCTGAGGAGTTTGGGTATTTGTGGTGTCCTCCACCGCACTTACAATGCTTTCAGGAAGCATTCAGTACCGGCACTCCTTACAAAATGTGTTACGTTACAGCCTTATTCTAGCACTTGTCCTCATCAATCTATCTATACACAATACTCCACAATGACAATGGAAAAACAGGATTTTAAAAATCTATTTCATATTTTTTAAACAGAAATACCTTATTTACATAAGTATTCAGACCCTTTGCTATAGGACTCGAAATTGAGCTCAGGTGCATCCTGTTTCCATTGATCATCTTTGAGATGTTCCTACAACTTGATTGGAGTCCACCTGTGGTAAATTCACTTGATTGGACATGATTTGGAAAGACATATGAGGACCCACAGTTGACAGTTGACAGTGCATGTCAGAGCAAAACCCAAGCCAAGAGATGTAAGGAATTGTCTGTAGAGCTCTGAGACAGGATTGTGTCGAGGCTCAAATCTGGGGAAGGGTACCAACAAAAATGTGTGTGTGTGTGTATATACAGTGTGTGTGTGTATAGTGTGTGTGTATACAGTGTGTGTGTGTGTATACAGTGTGTGTGTGTGTGTGTGTGTGTGTGTGTGTGTGTGTGTGTGTGTGTGTATACAGTGTGTGTACAGTGTGTACAGTGTGTGTGTGTGTGTGTGTGTGTATACAGTGTGTGTGTGTGTGTATACAGTGTGTGTGTGTATACAATGTGTATACAGTGTGTGTGTGTGTGTATACAGTGTGTGTGTGTGTGTGTGTGTATACAGGGTTTGTGTGTGCAGTTGATGTGCATGTGCATGTATGTACATGCGTGGGAGGGAGGGATGGTGGTAGAGCAGAGATGAGGGAGTGGTCTCATTGCCATTCCTCGTGCTGACATCATGGCGTTACCATCTTCCTATGAAGACTTGACATTAACATGTATTGTCTGCAGCAGTACACCTCACCCACTGTGGCCTTAAAACAGCTCTTCATAAAACACTGCTGCCTCAGTGTCACACCCTCTCTCTTTCTCACACTCCCTCTATTGCACGCCCTCCTCCTCTCCCTCTATTGCACGCCCTCCTCCTCATCCCTCTATTGCACGCCCTCCTCCTCATCCCTCTATTGCACGCCCTCCTCCTGTCCCTCTATTGCACGCCCTCCTCCTCCTCATCCCTCTATTGCACGCCCTCCTCCTCTCCCTCTATTGCACGCCCTCCTCCTCTCCCTCTATTGCACGCCCTCCTCCTCTCCCTTTATTGCACGCCTTCCTCCTCTCCCTCTATTGCACGCCCTCCTCCTCTCCCCCTATTGCACGCCCTCCTCCTCTCCCTCTATTGCACGCCTTCCTCCTCTCCCTCTATTGCACGCCTTCCTCCTCTCCCTCTATTGCACGCCCTCCTCCTCTCCCTCTATTGCACGCCCTCCTCCTCTCCCTCTATTGCACGCCCTCCTCCTCTCCCTCTATTGCACGCCCTCCTCCTCTCCCTCTATTGCACGCCCTCCTCCTCTCTCTATTGCACGCCCTCCTCCTCATCTCTCTATTGCACTCTCCGCCTCTCACCTCCCTCCTCTAACACATTGGCCTGAAGATTGTGTGTGTGTGTGTGTGTGTGTGTGTGTGTGTGTGTGTGTGTATACCTACCTGCGTGCCTACGTATGCGAGTGCATGTGCGTGTGTATGCGAGTGCATGTGCGTGTGTATGCGAGTGCATGTGTTTGCGAGTGCATGCAGTCGTGGCCAAAAGTTGAGAATGACAAATATTAATTTTCACAAAGTCTGCTGCTTCAGTGTCTTTAGATATTTTTGTCAGATGTTACTATGGAATACTGAAGTATAATTACAAGCATTTCATAAGTGTCAAAGGCTTTTATTGACAATTACATGAAGTTGATGCAAAGACAATATTAGCAGTGTTGACCCTTCTTTTTCAAGGCCTCTGCAATCCACCCTGGCATGCTGTCAATTAATCTCTGGGCCACATCCTGACTGATGCCAGCCCATTCTTGCATAATCAATGCTTGGAGTTTGTCAGAATTTGTGGCTACCATTCTTTATTCATGGCTGTGTTCTTGGGCAAAATTGTGAGTGAGCCCACTCCCTTGGCTGAGAAGCAACCCCACACATGAACGGTCTCAGGATGCTTTACTGTTGGCATGACACAGGACTGATGGTAGCGCTCACCTTGTCTTCTCCGGACAAGCTTTTTTCCAGATGCCCCAAACAATCGGAAAGGGGATTCAGAGAAAATGACTTTACCCCAGTCCTCAGCAGTCTAATCCCTGTACCTTTTGCAGAATATCAGTCTGTACCCTGATGTTTTTTTTTAAGAGAAGTGGCTTCTTTGCTGCCCTTCTTGACACCAGGCCATCCTCCAAAAGTCTTTGCCTCACTGTGCGTGCAGATGCACTCACACCTGCGTGCTGCCATTGCTGAGCAAGCTCTGTACTGGTGGTGCCCCGATCCCGTAGCTGAATCAACTTTAGGAGACGGTCCTGGCGCTTGCTGGACTTTCTTATGCGCCCTGAAGCCTTCTTCACAACAATTGAACAGTTCTCCTTTTAGTTCTTGATGAAGTGATAAATGGTTGATTTAGGTGCAAACTTACTGGCAGCAATAACCTTGCCTGTGAAGCCCTTTTTGTGCAAAGCAATGATGACGGCACGTGTTTCCTTGCAAGTAACCATGGTTGACAGAGGAAGAACAATGATTCCAAACACCACCCTCCTTTTGAAGCTTCCAGTCTGTTATTCGAACACAATCAGCATGACAGAGTAATCTCCAGCCTTGTCCTCGTCAACACTCACACCTGTGTTAACGAGAGAATCACTGACATGATGTCAGCTGGTCCTTTTGTGGCAGTGCTGAAATGCAGTGGAAATGTTTCTTTGGGATTCAGTTCCTTTGCATGGCAAAGAGGAACTTTGCAATTAATTGCAATTCATCTGATCACTCTTCATAACATTCTGGAGGATATGCAAATTGCCATCATACAAACTGAGGCAGCAGACTTTTGTGAAAATTAATATTTGTGTCATTCTCAAAACTTTTGGCCACGACTGAATGTGAGTGCATGTGTGTGTATATGAGTGCGTGCGTATGCGAGTGCGTGCGAGACTGCATGTGCATGCGAGTGCATGGGTACGTGCGAGTGCGTGTGTACGTGCGAGTGCGTGTCTACGTGCGAGTGCGTGTCTACGTGCGAGTGCGTGTCTACGTGCGAGTGCGTGTCTACGTGCGAGTGCGTGTCTACGTGCGAGTGCGTGTCTACGTGCGAGTGCGTGTGTACGTGCATGTGTACGTGCGAGTGCATGTGTACGTGCGAGTGCATGTGTACGTGCGAGTGCATGTGTACGTGCGAGTGCGTGTGTACGTGCGAGTGCATGTGTACGTGCGAGTGCATGTGTACGTGCGAGTGCATGTCTACGTGCGAGTGAGAAGAATTCCTCTCTGAAGGGAAAAACTTATTTTCCTGGAAGGTGTTTCACTGCAGCCTTCCTAGGATGAAAACAACCCACCATACAAAACCATCCCTGCAGTACAACACACAGACAGAGAGAGAGGTAGAAAGAGAAAGAGGGAAAGAGAGGGAGAGAGAGATAGAGAGAGAGAGGTAGAGAGAGAGAGGTAGATAGAGAAAGAGAGAGAGAGAAAGAGAGAGGGGTAGAGAGAGGTAGAGAGAGAAATAGGTAGAGAGAGAAAGAGGGAGAGAGAGAAAGAGGGAGAGAGAGGTAGAGAGAGAAAGAGAGAGAGGGGTAGAGAGAGAGAAAGAGGGAGAGAGAGAAAGAGGGAGAGAGAAAGAGGTAGAGAGGTAGAGGGAGAAAGGGGTAGAGAGAAAGGGGGAGAGAGAGAAAGAGGGAGAGAGAGAAAGAGGGAGAGAGGGAGAGAGAGAAAGAGGGAGAGAGATAAAGAGGTAGAGAGAGGTAGAGAGAGAAAGAGAGAGAGAGGGGTAGAGAGAGAGAAAGAGGTAGAGAGAGAAAGAGAGAAATAGGTAGAGAGAGAAAGAGGGAGAGAGAGAAAGAGGGAGAGAGAGAAAGAGGTAGAGAGAGAAAGAGGGAGCTGATTGGGGACACTACCAGGGCCCTATCCTTTAGCGCCATATATATCACGGTTGTTGAAACATTGCCCAAATGTTGAAAGAGAGGTGAGAGGTGAGAGGAGGAGGAGGAAGAGGCGAGGAGGAGGGTTATAAATACATTCTGCTGTGTGGGATGGAACTAGACCCCATGCTGGGAGTGAGGGGTGACGGCAGCCCCTTCTGGCCCCCGGGGCCCATGGTGACACCCTACACCCTGGGAGGGGGAGGGGGGGGGGGGGGTTGTGTCAAAGGGCATGGATTAAAGTACACCTGTTAATGTCCATGTGAATGCCCACAGGGCATGGGCATGATAACTGACAGAGGGGCGTACACTAGAAGATAGCTGGCCAGAGAGAGAGAGACTGTAGGTCAGTGACGGTAGTAACAGCGGTAGGTCAGTGGCGTTAGCACCGTAGCGGTAGGTCAGTGGCGGTAGTACCGTAGCGGTAGGTAAGTGACGGTAGTAACAGCGGTAGGTCAGTGGCGTTAGCACCGTAGCGGTAGGTCAGTGGCGGTAGTACCGTAGCGGTAGGTCAGTGACGGTAGTAACAGTGGTAGGTCAGTGGCGTCAGTAACAGTGGTAGGTCAGTGGCGTCAGTAACAGCGGTAGGTCAGTGGAGTTCGTAACAGCGGTAGGTCAGTGACGGTAGTAACAGTGGTAGGTCAGTGGCGTCAGTAACAGTGGTAGGTCAGTGGCGTCAGTAACAGCGGTAGGTCAGTGACGGTAGTAACAGCGGTAGGTCAGTGACGGTAGTAACAGCGGTAGGTCAGTGGCGTCAGTAACAGTGGTAGGTCAGTGGCGTCAGTAACAGCGGTAGGTCAGTGACGGTAGTAACAGTGGTAGGTCAGTGGCGTCAGTAACAGTGGTAGGTCAGTGGCGGTAGTAACAGCGGTAGGTCAGTGGCGGTAGTAACAGTGGTAGGGCAGTGGAGTCAGTAACAGAGGTAGGACAGTGGCGGTAGTACCGTAGCGGTAGGTCAGTGGCGTCAGTAACAGTGGTAGGGCAGTGGAGACATTAACAGAGGTAGGACAGTGGCGGTAGTACCGTAGCGGTAGGTCAGTTGCGTCAGTAACAGTGGTAGGGCAGTGGAGACATTAACAGAGGTAGGTCAGTGGCGGTAGTAACAGCGTTAGGTCAGTGGCGGTAGTAACAGCGGTAGGTCAGTGGCGGGAGTAAAAGCGGTTGGTCAGTGGCGTCAGTAACAGCGGTAGGTCAGTGGCGTCAGTAACAGCGGTAGGTCAGTGGCGTTCGTAACAGCGGTAGGTCAGTGGCGTCAGTAACAGTGGTAGGTCAGTGGCGTCAGTAACAGCGGTAGGTCAGTGGCGGTAGTAACAGCGGTAGGTCAGTGGCGGTAGTAACAGCGGTAGGTCAGTGGCGGTAGTAACAGTGGTAGGTCAGTGGCGGTAGTAACAGTGGTAGGTCAGTGGCGGTAGTAACAGCGGTAGGTCAGTGGCGTTCGTAACCTCGTTAGGTCAGTGGCGGTAGTAACAGCGGTAGGTCAGTGGCGTTCGTAACAGCGGTAGGTCAGTGGCGGTAGTAACAGCGGTAGGTCAGTGGCGGTAGTAACAGCGGTAGGTCAGTGGCGTTCGTAACAGCGGTAGGTCAGTGGCGGTAGTAACAGCGGTTGGTCAGTGGCGTTCGTAACAGCGGTAGGTCAGTGGCGTTCGTAACAGCGGTAGGTCAGTGGCGGTAGTAACAGCGGTAGGTCAGTGGCGGTAGTAACAGCGGTAGGTCAGTGGCGGTAGTAACAGCGGTAGGTCAGTGGCGTTAGTAACATAGTGGTATAGTGCTACAACGATGAAGAACTCTAATAAGAACTCTATAATCAGACCCAACTACTCCCACCATGAATCCCCTTTTTCAATCCTCTCTTATTTAGTGCTCTCCCTTTATCTATCATTTTTCTGTGTATCTCCTCCCTGTTCCTTGGCTTCACACTCCGCATCTCCTCCCTGCTCCTTGGCTTCACACTCCGCATCTCCTCCCTGTTCCTTGGCTTCACACTCCGCATCTCCTCCCTGTTCCTTGGCTTCACACTCCGCATCTCCTCCCTGCTCCTTGGCTTCACACTCCGCATCTCCTCCCTGTTCCTTGGCTTCACACTCCGCATCTCCTCCCTGCTCCTTGGTTTCACACTCCGCATCTCCTCCCTGCTCCTTGGCTTCACACTCCGCATCTCCTCCCTGTTCCTTGGCTTCACACTCCGCATCTCCTCCCTGCTCCTTGGCTTCACACTCCGCATCTCCTCCCTGTTCCTTGGCTTCACACTCCGTATCTCCTTCTTTCCTCTAATCTCTTTGAGAGGCTTTCCGCCAGGCCTCTGGCACCAGCGGTCAGGCCTCTGGCACCAGCGGTCAGGCCTCTGGCACCAGCGGTCAGGCCTCTGGCACCAGCGGTCAGGCCTCTGGCACCAGAGGTCAGGCCTCTGGCACCAGAGGTCAGGCCTCTGGCACCAGAGGTCAGGCCTCTGGCACCAGAGGTCAGGCCTCTGGCACCAGAGGTCAGGCCTCTGGCACCAGAGGTCAGGCCTCTGGCACCAGAGGTCAGGCCTCTGGCACCAGAGGTCAGGCCTCTGGCACCAGAGGTCAGGCCTCTGGCACCAGAGGTCAGGCCTCTGGCACCAGCGGTCAGGCCTCTGGCACCAGCGGTCAGGCCTCTGGCACCAGCGGTCAGGCCTCTGGCACCAGCGGTCAGGCACCAGCGGTCAGGCACCAGCGGTCAGGCACCAGCGGTCAGGCACCAGCGGTCAGGCACCAGCGGTCAGGCACCAGCGGTCAGGCCTCAGGCACCAGCGGTCAGGCCTCTGGCACCAGCGGTCAGGCCTCTGGCACCAGCGGTCAGGCCTCTGGCACCAGCGGTCAGGCCTCTGGCACCAGCGGTCAGGCCTCTGGCACCAGCGGTCAGGCCTCTGGCACCAGCGGTCAGGCCTCTGGCACCAGCGGTCAGGCCTCTGGCACCAGCGGTCAGGCCTCTGGCACCAGCGGTCAGGCCTCTGGCACCAGCGGTCAGGCCTGGTGTTGGTTCACTCCCTCAGAGGCGGCTCCACCAAGGTTCTGTATGTGTAATGCGGCTTTGGGACATTGTGATCTGCCCCTATAAAAACAGATGAATTACATTTAGTGCTGCCGTGCTCAAGTCAAATCTCTTCGGGAGGTGTTGAGTTATCCCTCCTGCCTCTGGGCCGGAGCGTAAAGCGTGAAAAATGATGCTGGAAGTAAAAATACTTTGGCGAGGACACAGTCCGTCTGCAGAGGGAGCTTAGGGGGTGTACTGCAGGGTAATGTATAGGAAAGGTTGGGGCTGGACTGAAAGGCTTGCTGTGGATGGGTCTCCAGGGTGGGGGGAAAGCCGTTCAACGTAAGCCCCAGATTCATTTAACTCTGGGCAGCTGCTGTTCAGGGCTCCGCTGGGGGGATCCATCACCTCCAGCCTGCTATGCCATCAGTCATTGGGAGAGACCATCCACACCTCCGCCCTGCCACTGGCACATCCACAGGGGAGCCCTCCCCCGCCGGAGGTGGCCAGGAAATACGGCACTAATCTAGGCCTGTCGCTGCCTGTCACTCCCCTCCTCCGTCTCTCACTCCTCTCTACCCTCTCAATTCATTCCCACACACTATGTTCATTTATTTCTTCATCAATATTTCCTCTTCCAAACTCGCTCTCCCTTTCTAAATCTCCCCCTCCTTTCCACCCCTGCTGCCTCAAGCAGTCCCAGTACAGTATATTATCCTTTATCTCCTTCTCCTCCCCTCTCCCTTCCATTCCTCATTTCCAGTGCCTCCCCCTCCCTTCTCCACAGGTCACTGCAGGATTCAGCCCGATCATCCTGAGAACCCAGCAGGAGTAAAGCGTTAATAACAGGGCTACGGAGGAGTGGGAGGTCTGAGTCCATGTCCTAATACAAGCAATCACCTCATAGCATCAACGCACACTGTTAGAGTACAGTAGGAGGGGCTAGACAGACTTCACTCAGCTAGAGAGGAGAACAGATGCCAGAGGAAATTAGACGGGAGGAGATGGAGGAGGACAGCAGACTAAAAAGAGAGTGCGTGAGCGAGTGGGAAGAAAAAGGGGGGAGGAGATAAAGGAACTTCAAGGAGAAGGAGGAGATAAAGGAACTTCAAGGAGAAGGAGGAGATAAAGGAACTTCAAGGAGAAGGAGGAGATAAAGGAACTTCAAGGAGAAGGAGGAGATAAAGGAACTTCAAGGAGAAGGAGGAGATAAAGGAACTTCAAGGAGAAGGAGGAGATAAAGGAACTTCAAGGAGATGGAGGAGATAAAGGAACTTCAAGGAGGAGCGAATGAGAAGATGTGAAGGGAATAGCAGGAGGAAAAAGAAGACGAGGGAGGAGGTCTACAGTTCTTAAGATCTGGACCAGTGAGCCTCAGAGGAGGGTGTACAGTAATGTAACAATACACTTCATTACCTGGTCGTACTCCAGGGCCCCTGGGTAGAGGGGCCAGCCCAGGAAGAGCTCAGCGATCACACAGCCCAGGGACCACATGTCGATAGCTTCACAGAAGGGCAGGCCCAGGATGATCTCTGGAGCCCTGGAAGGAGAGAAACACAAAGTGGTTAGCTACACTCATACACTGACTCCACATAACCCAGTTTGAACTGACTATTTGAGAAAGGGATCGAGTCCAAACATGCCTTCAAGCATAATTTCTAGTCAGTCGTATCATGATAAAGCTGAGACGGCAGAAACACAAGACGCCAAAGCTAAAATACAGCAGTCTCGTGTGTGTCACCTTGCCAACTGACCCATGTACCAATACTGATCAAATAAATTATTATTGGCACATAAACATGGTTAGCAGATGTTAACGCGAGTGTAGCAAAATGCTGGTGCTTCTAGTTCCGACTATGCAGTAATATCTAACAAATTCACCTTAACTACCTTCTACACACAATTAGACAAATGTAAAGAGATTAATAGAATATGTACATGTAAATATATGGATGAGCGATGGCCTGCGGCATAGGCAAGATGCAGTAGATGGTATAGAATACAGTATATACATATAAGATGAGTAATATAGGGTATGTAAATATTGTTAAAGTGGGGTTATTTAAAGTGACTAGTGATACCTTAATTAAGTCCATTTAATTTGAGTGGCCAGAAATGTGAGTCTGTATGTTGGCAGCAGCCTCTCTATGTTAGTGGTGGCTGTTTAACAGTCTGATGGCCTTGAGATAGAAGCTGTTTTTCAGTCTCTCGGTCCCAGCTTTGATGCACCTGTACTGACCTCGCTTTCTGGATGATAGTGGGGTGAACAGGCAGTGGCTCGGGTGGTTTGTCTAGGAGCAAGATGTCGACGTCCACGACGAGGCTGGTTTTCTTTTTGTAATCTGTGATTGGCTGTGGACCCTGCCACATACGTCTCGTGTTTGAGCCGCGACTCTACTTTGTCTCTATACTGACGCTTTGCTTGTTTGATTGCCTTGCGGAGGGAATAGCTACACTGTTTGTATTCGGTCATGTTTCCGGTCGCCTTGCCATGATTAAAAGCGGTGGTTCGTGCTTTGTTTTGCGCGAATGCTGCCATTAATCCACGGTTTCTGATTAGGGAAGGTTTTAATAGTCACAGCGGGTACGACATCTCCGATGCAATTTCTAATAAACTCGGTCACCGAGTCAGCGTATACATCGATGTTGTTGTCTGAGGCTATCCGGAACATATCCCAGTCCACGTGATGGAAAGCAAATCTTGAAGAGTGGAATCCGATTGGTCAGACCAGCGTTGTATTGACCTGAGCACGGGCGTTTCCTCGTTTAGTTTCTGTCAATAGGCTGGGAGCAACAAAACGTATTCATGATCAGATTTGCCAAAGGACGGGTGCTGGAGGGCTTTATATGCATCACGGAAGTTCGAGTAGTAATGATACAGAATTCTGCCAGCACGTGTCGGGCATTCGATATGCTGATAGAATTTAGGGAGTATTGATCTTAGGTTAGCTTTGTTAAAATCCCCAGCTACAATAAATGCAGCCTCAGGATGTATGGTTTCCAGTTTACATAGAGTCCAGTGAAGTTCTTTCAGGGCCGACGAGGTATCTGCTTGGGGGGGATATTCACGGCTGTGACTATAATCGAAGAGAATTATCTTGGAAGTCGGCATTAGATGGTAAGTAATTCTAGGTCAGGTGAGCAAAGGGACTTGAGGTCCTTTTTACCAGAGAGATGTTTGTTTGTCGGCGCAACGCGTGAAGAAACCGGGTAGCTGTACCAACTCTGACAACGTATCCCGAGTGAGCCATGTTTCCGTGAAACAGAGAATGTTACAATCTCTGATGTCTCTTTGGAAGGCAACTCGTGCCCTAATTTCATCCACCTTGTTGTCTAGAGATTGGACATTGGCGAGTAATATGCTTGGAAGTGGTGGATGGTGTGCTCGCCTTCTGAGTCTGACCAGTATGCCGCTCCGTCTGACACTCCTGCGGCGACCACGTTGTTTTGGGTCGGCCTCTGGGATAAGATCGCATGTCCAGGGTGGAGTTCTGAACAAGGAATCCGCTTCGGGAAAGTCGTATTCCTGGTATTACTTTTATATCCAACAGTTTTTCCCGGCCATATGTAATAACACTTGATATTTTCTGGGCTAACAATGTAAGAATACATAAAAAAATTAAATAATAACTGCATAGTTTTCTAAGGACCTGAAGCGAGGCGACCATCTGTTGGCGCCATTATCATCATATCAGGAGCCAGCTTGGTGCCACCAGCCAGAGTAGGAGGAAGTTTTCCACTAGACACTGAGCTAAAGCCAGTTTTGCCTTTTCCCTGCTTCTAGTCAATGTAGCTAGGATTGTGTGGCGAAGCTATGGTTGATATCTCACAGGGGAATCTTATTGGAGAACCACCAGCCTCTGCCAGTAATTTATTAGGTCAGGGTGTGAGCTGGATAAGGACAACCAGGAAGTACTGTACATCTACAGCGTCACTAAGTGCTGGCTCACGGTAACCCTGGGTAACTCCATGGTGATGATTCCATTAAACAGTAGGCCTAATGCGCTGTCACACATCGCCAGGCTAGCAATGACGCAGCCAAGTCAGAGCTGATCTGGGTAAAACAGACTGACAGCTCCTTGGAACATACTAGGACTAGAAACCTTACTGGGACATGACCACACTGCTAGGACCAGCTACCTCATAGCCTGGCCTGAGGCTGTGTTTACACAGGCAGCCCAATTCTTACATTTTTCCACTAATTGGTTTCTTGACCAATCAGATCTTTTGTCAATAAATTGACAAAATATTAGAATTGGGCTGCCTGTGTAAACACAGCCTAATTGCTCCAAAACAAGACAAATCCCAGTGGGAAAAACCAGTTGAAATGACATTGTCGCAACCATTTCTGGTTGTAAAAAGATTCTAATGACATTTTAACCAACTGGGATGACATGTGTAAGAAAACAAAATAACAATATAAATTGTCACAAGTTTACAGTCATTTAGCAATAGCCTACATACCACTACAGGAACCAAATAGTCAAACCTAACTCCATAGCATGACGTTTTCATTAAGTTCTGTTGAGTTATTATAACTCAAAGATGATAACTATTATTAGTTGCAGATAAATACACGCTGCAGTATACAGACAAGCCCCATGTTCCTCCTTTAGGATTCCTGTGATTCTGATAGGGGCATTTCTCTGGGCACTTGAGCGGACCCTCTACGAATGCCTGACCCAGCTTGTGCTCTGTTGACAATGTCAGATGCCACCAGTGTCTATACACAGGCCCATAGAAAATGGCAGCTTGATAAACCCAAGGCCAATGTTTTAACAGGTATATTTGGTCAAGCTTGAATATCTACGGGAGACGAATGGTGCTCCGTATGTTTAAAACACCCTATGCTGTCAGGAGTATGTTGGTAAGGGGGAACTAAACAAACCTCAAACACGGGATTGGGTGCTTGTGGTGGTCTGGGAACAAGTATTTATTATGTCAGTTAGCCTATTCAGAAATACAGTACCAGTCAACAGTTTGGACACCTACTCATTCCAGGGATTTTCTTTATTTTACTATTTTATACATTGTCGAATAATAGCGAAGACATGAAAACTATGAAATAACATACTGAATCATGTAGTAACCAAAAAGTGTTTAACAAATCCAAATATATTTTATATTTTCAAAGTAGCCACCCTTTGCCTTGATGACAGCTTTGCACATAGTTTTGATGTCTTCACTATTATTTTACAAGGTAGAAAATAGTAAAAAATAAAGAAAAACCCTGGAATGAGTAGCTGTGTCCAAACTTTTGACTGGTACTGAATGTGTATGTGTCAGTCTAGTATGTGTGAGTGTGTGGGTAGAGTCCAGTGAGCGTACATAGAGCCAGTGCAAGAATGTATGTGCAACAAAACAATGTAAATAGTCCGGGCAGCCATTTGATTAACTCTTAAGCAGTTAGTGTAGAAGCTGTTCAGGAGGCTTTTGGTCCCAGACTTGGCGCTCCGGTAGAAGAGAGAACAGTTGAAGACTTGGGTGGCTGAAGTCTTTGACAATTAGTTTTACTGTTGCAGTACAGCTATCACAAACATTACGGTAACAGTACAGCTTCCACAAACATTACGGTAACAATACAGCTATCACAAACATTACGGTAACAGTACAGCTTCCACAAACATTACGGTAACAGTACAGCTTCCACAAACATTACGGTAACAATACAGCTATCACAAACATTACGGTAACAGTACAGCTATCACAAACATTACGGTAACAGTACAGCTATCATAAACAGTACGGTAACAGTACAGCTATCACAAACATTACCGTAACAATACAGCTATCACAAACATTGCTGTTACAGTTCCATGATAGGATTAAGATAATCTATATAACTGATGAGTGAGG
>NC_143047.1:37327500-37342500 GCF_057628025.1 Oncorhynchus mykiss
TCTCTCGCTCTCACTGTCTCTCCCTCTTTCTCTCTCACTTCTCTCTCTTCCCCATTTTTACAACCCCTCACCAAGACCAACACAGGAGTAGGAACTGATATGTCCCTGAACAGAGGACAGGCTGAAGGTGTGAGGATAACAGATAGAAGCATCCCTCTCTGACCCTTGTCCACCACCCTCCCTCTCACTCCAACAGGATTAACTGGAAGAAGTGTGACATCACTGACTGTTAGAGTAGCATCTTGTTGTCATGGTACTGCACTGTGCTCACCCCAGCCTCACCTCTGCTGCCCTTACAGTCATGGGACAGGACATGAGAGTGACCCCACGGCCCCCCCTCCTCCGGTGGTCCTCAGCTGTAGTGCCCAGTACCACATCCACACACACGGCCTCTACAGAGGACTACAGGTCAGGGTCCGACACGCATAAACACTCATGCACGCGCACACACACACTCACCTACTCTCTCACCTACTCTCTCTCTCTCTCTCTCTCTCTCTCTCTCTCTTTACCTCTCTCTCTCTATCTCTCTCTCTCTCTCTCGCTCTCTCTCTTTATCTCTCTCTCTCTCTCGCTCTCTCTCTTTCTCTCTCAGGATGTGAGGCGGGTGCCTGGTATCACACCGTCTGTGGTAAGGTCATCAGAGACCAATGAGAAGCGTCCGTTTGTGTGTGCCTACCCCGGCTGCAATAAGAGATACTTCAAACTTTCCCACCTGCAGATGCATGGCAGGAAACACACGGGTCAGTACACCCCATATAGACAACATACAGACAACAGTCATTTGCTTTACACTGGCCTGGTGGTTGTGATAATGAGGATGATGATGGTGGTGATGATGATTATGGTTGCAGGAGAAAAGCCGTATCAGTGTGACTTCACAGACTGTGGACGGAGATTCTCCAGATCAGATCAACTGAAGAGACACCAACGCAGACACACAGGTCAGAACTCTCTGTCTCTCAGCTTCTCTCTCTCTCTCTCTCTCTCTCTCTCTCTCTCTCTGTCTCTCAGCTTCTCTCTCTCTCTCTCTCTCTCTCTGTCTCTCAGCTTCTCTCTCTCTCTCTCTCTCTCTCTCTCTCTCTCTCTCCAACTCTTCTCTCTTTACCTAGAGTTTAAAAATAATCTTTATAAACTCTTAACCCCCCCCCCCCCCCTTTCTCCACCTCTCTCTGTGTAGGAGTGAAACCATTCCAGTGTGAGACGTGTCAGAGAAAGTTTTCACGGTCAGACCATCTTAAGACACACACTCGGACACATACAGGTAAAACAAGTGCGTATACCTTTATTTTCTACCTATTCCTCTGCTTTTCTACTGTGTTAATTATCCTGGTCACTACACTGCTTCTATGATGTGGACCCCAGGAAGAGTAGCTGCTGTGGTAGCTCCATCTAATGTGGATCCTAATGAAATTCAACTAATTAAATAGCCAGTAGGCCTAATGATTACCTTAGTAACCATGCTAATGAGTGTATACAATTATGAAGCTTTTATTAATTGTAGATTTAAATAACAGATTCAATTTTTTTGTTATTGCTCAGCTCACCACTAAATCATCGCCACCACTGACAATCCTCTCTTCTCCCTTCTTGTTTCCCCCTCTCTTCTTCTCCTCTCCTCTCTTCTCATTTTCTCCCATATTCTCCTCTCCTCTCCTCTCCTCTCCTCTCCTCTCCTCTCCTCTCCTCTCCTCTCCTCTCCTCTCCTCTCCTTTTCTCCCATATTCTCCTCCTCTCTTCCTCCTCTCCTCTCTTCTCCTCCTCTCTCTTCTCCTCTCTCTTCTCCTCCTCTCTTCATCATCTCCTCTCTTCTCTTCTCTTCCCCTCTCTTTTCCTCTCCCCTATTCTACTCCTCTCTCCATCCTCTCCTCTTCTCCGCTCTTCTCCTCCTTTCTTCTCCTTCACCCCTCTCTTCTCTCCTCTCCTCTCTTCTCTCCTCTCCTCTCTTCTCCTTCTCTCCTCTCCTCTCTTCTCTCCTCTCATCTCTTCTCCTTCTCTCCTCTCCTCTCTTATCCTCCTCCTCCTCTCCTCTCTTCTCTTCTCTTCTCTTCTCTTCTCTTCTTTCCTCTCCTCTCCTCTCTTCTCCTTCTCTCCTCTCCTCTCTTATCCTCCTCCTCTCCTCTCCTCTCTTATCCTCTCCTCTCTTCTCCTCCTCTCAGGTGAGAAGCCCTTTACATGCCGCTGGTCCAGCTGTCAGAAGAAGTTTGCCAGGTCTGATGAGTTAGTTCGCCACCACAGCATGCACCAGAGGAACCTGATCAAATTACAGTCTGCCATCTGACCAGTACTAAACCGGTTTGGACTGGACTAGACTGGATTGGACCATACCAAACGCATAGCCATCTGAGCAACAATGATGACTGGACCTAAGCCCACCGAGTGCCATAAGTGGAAAGTACAACTCAAATATGGCCTCTATTGCTCCAACTAAAGAACATAGTTTCACCATGCACCCCTTTGGATAGAAGACGAACAGATCAATGCCACCTCAGATTTATGTCACATCAGCCAATGAATATCAACGGTTACTGTAGCTTCAACCCCTGATAACCCTGTACTAGGATTCCCTGTTTTTATTGTTATAAATCAAATAGTTGATATTTTTCTTATGTACACAACCAGCTTCATCCTGAGACATGATTAAGAATCTGCTGTCTGGGTGAGAAGAACATCAGTTGTTATTATTTTGTTGTTGTATTATAATTGCACTGGCTTTATGTTCATTTTTCTGCCATAAATGTTTTACTACAGATGTAGGATCTTAATTTGAGACGGTTTGCTACAGCAAGAAAATAATACGGCAGCAACAGGAAATGGGAATTATTATGTGGATTATAATTAATAGACATTTAAGTTGGGGTTGATATATTTTTTGTAAGGGAAAATCAAGTCTGAAATTTCAAATTGGAAATTATAAACTTCAGAAGCCTTTTAAAACCTCAAACAAGTTTGACATTTCCTGCATATCAAATTAAGATCCTAGACCTGTATGTACTGGAGCTAGACCATGTAAACTGGAGTTAGGAAACAGACAATGTCACTCTATGTCCAACGAGACAACGAGTAAAGCAGAAAATGATACTGTGATTGCTGGAGGAAATGTGTACATGTGTTTTATGTGCCTACAGTGTAAAATGTCACTTCCTTTGTGTATATATGACTCCTTGCTATCCTTTTTAAACAGTTGTTTTGTATTTTTGTACTGTTCAAATGTATTAAATGTTGATCTTTTGGTCAGTGTTGTTGTGTCGTTTTTTGGTATGTGGTGTTGTCTCATATTTCATATCAAGACATCTTACCCTTAGGAGGAGCCAAAGGGGTTCAGACTGAGATAACACAACCCCTCCGTGACCCGGACAAGGTGCAGGTCTCCCCCTCCTAAATCTCCCACACACATCTCCAAAACCAGGAACATATGGACCCCTATAAATTAGAAGAGAAACATGCATTCCTCTGGATGTACTTCAATATCACCCTTTCTTCTAGAGAGACATCTACACCATTGGCTAAGTCCCATCACCACATATAAACACCAAATCAAATTAAATCAAATTTTATTTGTCACATACACATGGTTAGCAGATGTTAATGCGAGTGTAGCGAAATGCTTGTGCTTCTAGTTCCGACAATGCAGTAATAACCAACAAGTAATCGAACTAACAATTCCAAAACTACTGTCTTATACACACAAGTGTAAGGGGATAAAGAATATGTACATAAAGATATATGAATGAGTGATGGTACAGAGCGGCATATGCAAGATACAGTAGATGGTATCGAGTACAGTATATACATATGAGATGAGTATGTAAACAAAGTGGCATAGTTAAAGTGGCTAGTGATACATGTATTACATAAAGATGCAGTAGATGATATAGAGTACAGTATATACGTATACATATGAGATTAATAATGTAGGGTATGTAAACATTATATTAGGTAGCATTGTTTAATAAAGTGGCTGGTGATTAGTGATAGTGATCATTTCCCATCAATTCCCATTATTAAAGTGGCTGGAGTTGAGTCAGTGTGTTGGCAGCAGCCACTCAATGTTGGTGGTGGCTGTTTAACAGTCTGATGGCCTTGAGATAGAAGCTGTTTTTCAGTCTCTCGGTCCCAGCTTTGATGCACCTGTACTGACCTCGCCTTCTGGATGATAGCGGGGTGAACAGGCAGTGGCTCGGGTGGTTGTTGTCCTTGATGATCTTTATGGCCTTCCTGTAACATCGGGTGGTGTAGGTGTCCTGGAGGGCAGGTAGTTTGCCCCCGGTGATGCGTTGTGCAGACCTCACTACCCTCTGGAGAGCCTTACGGTTGTGGGCGGAGCAGTTGCCGTACCAGGCGGTGATACAGCCCGCCAGGATGCTCTCGATTGTGCATCTGTAGAAGTTTGTGAGTGCTTTTGGTGACAAGCCACATTTCTTCAGCCTCCTGAGGTTGAAGAGGCGCTGCTGCGCCTTCTTCACGATGCTGTCTGTGTGGGTGGACCAATTCAGTTTGTCTGTGATGAGTATGCCGAGGAACTTAAAACTTGCTACCCTCTCCACTACTGTTCCATCGATGTGGATAGGGGGGTGTTCCCTCTGCTGTTTCCTGAAGTCCACAATCATCTCCTTAGTTTTGTTGACGTTGAGTGTGAGGTTATTTTCCTGACACCACACTCCGAGGGCCCTCACCTCCTCCCTGTAGGCCGTCTCGTCGTTGTTGGTAATCAAGCCTACCACTGTTGTGTCGTCCGCAAACTTGATGATTGAGTTGGAGGCGTGCGTGGCCACGCAGTCGTGGGTGAACAGGGAGTACAGGAGAGGGCTCAGAACGCACCCTTGTGGGGCCCCAGTGTTGAGGATCAGCGGGGTGGAGATGTTGTTGCCTACCCTCACCACCTGGGGGCGGCCCGTCAGGAAGTCCAGTACCCAGTTGCACAGGGCGGGGTCGAGACCCAGGGTCTCGAGCTTGATGACGAGCTTGGAGGGCACTATGGTGTTAAATGCCGAGCTGTAGTTGATGAACAGCATTCTCACATAGGTATTCCTCTTGTCCAGATGGGTTAGGGCGGTGTGCAGTGTGGTTGAGATTGCATCGTCTGTGGACCTATTTGGGCGGTAAGCAAATTGGAGTGGGTCTAGGGTGTCAGGTAGGGTGGAGGTGATATGGTCCTTGACTAGTCTCTCAAAGCACTTCATGATGACGGAAGTGAGTGCTACGGGGCGGTAGTCGTTTAGCTCAGTTACCTTAGCTTTCTTGGGAACAGGAACAATGGTGGCCCTCTTGAAGCATGTGGGAACAGCAGACTGGGATAGGGATTGATTGAATATGTCCGTAAACACACCAGCCAGCTGGTCTGCGCATGCTCTGAGGGCGCGGCTGTGGATAACGTCTGGGCCTGCAGCCTTGCGAGGGTTAACACGTTTAAATGTTTTACTCACCTCGGCTGCAGTGAAGGAGAGGCTGCATGTTTTGGTTGCAGGCCGTGTCAGTGGCACTGTATTGTCCTCAAAGCGGGCAAAAAAGTTATTTAGTCTGCCTGGGAGCAAGACATCCTGGTCCGTGACGGGGCTGGTTTTCTTTTTGTAATCCGTGATTGACTGTAGACCCTGCCACATACCTCTTGTGTCTGAGCCGTTGAATTGAGATTCTACTTTGTCTCTGTACTGACGCTTAGCTTGTTTGATTGCCTTGCGGAGGGAATAGCTACACTAGTATTCGGTCATGTTTCCGGTCACCTTGCCCTGATTAAAAGCAGTGGTTCGTGCTTTCAGTTTCACGTGAATGCTGCCATCAATCCACGGTTTCTGGTTTGGGAATGTTTTAATTGTTGCTATGGGAACGACATCTTCAACGCACGTTCTAATGAACTCGCACACCGAATCAGCGTATTCGTCAATGTTGTTGTCTGACGCAATACGAAACATATCCCAGTCCACGTGATGGAAGCAGTCATGGAGTGTGGAATCAGATTGGTCGGACCAGCGTTGAACAGACCTCAGCGTGGGAGCTTCTTGTTTTAGTTTCTGTCTGTAGGCAGGGATCAACAAAATGGAGTCGTGGTCAGCTTTTCCGAAAGTAGGGCGGGGCAGGGCCTTATATGCGTCGCGGAAGTTAGAATAGCAGTGATCCAAGGTTTTGCCAGCCCTGGTTGCGCAATCGATATGCTGATACAATTTAGGGAGTCTTGTTTTCAGATTAGCCTTGTTAAAATCCCCAGCTACAATGAATGCAGCCTCAGGATGTATGGATTCCAGTTTGCAAAGAGTCAAATAAAGTTCGTTCAGAGCCATCGATGTGTCTGCTTGGGGGGGAATATATACGGCTGTGATTATAATCGAAGAGAATTCCCTTGGTAGATAATGCGGTCGACATTTGATTGTGAGGAATTCTAAATCAGGTGAACAGAAGGACTTGAGTTCCTGTATGCTTTTGTGACCACACCACGTCTCGTTAGCCATAAGGCATACGCCCCCCGCCCCTCTTCTTACCAGAAAGATGTTTGTTTCTGTCGGCGCGATGCGTGGAGAAACCAGCTGGCTACACCGACTCCGATAGCATCTCTCCAGTGAGCCATGTTTCCGTGAAGCAAAGAACGTTACAGTCTCTGATGTCCCTCTGGAATGCTACCCTTGCTCCGATTTCATCAACCTTGTTGTCAAGAGACTGGACATTGGCGAGAAATATACTGGGGTGTGGTGCACGATGTGCCCGTCTCCGGAGTCTGACCAGAAGACCACTACGTTTCCCTCTTTTACGAAGTCGTGTTTTTGGGTCGCCGGCTGGGATCCATTCCGTTGTCCTGGGTGAAAGGCAGAACACAGGATCCGCTTCACGAAAGTCATATTCTTGGTCGTACTGATGGTCGTACTGATGGTGAGTTGACGCTGCTCTTATATTCAGTAGTTCTTCTCGACTGTATGTAATGAAACCTAAGATGACCTGGGGTACTAATGTAAGAAATAACACGTTAAAAAAAAAAAAACTGCATAGTTTCCTAGGAACGCGAAGCGAGGTGGCCATCTCTGTCAGCACCCATTGGTGGGTCCCATCACCACATATAAACACCATTGGTTGGGTCCCATCACCACATATAAACACCATTGGTTGGGTCCCATCACCACATATAAACACCATTGGTTGGGTCCCATCACCACATATAAACACCATTGGTTGGGTCCCATCACCACATATAAACACCATTGGTTGGGTCCCATCACCACATATAAACACCATTGGTTGGGTCCCATCACCACATATAAACACCATTGGTTGGGTCCCATCACCACATATAAACACCATTGGTTGGGTCCCATCACCACATATAAACACCATTGGTGGGTCCCATCACCACATATAAACACCATTGGTTGGGTCCCATCACCACATATAAACACCATTGGTTGGGTCCCATCACCACATATAAACACCATTGGTTGGGTCCCATCACCACATATAAACACCATTGGTTGGGTCCCATCACCACATATAAACACCATTGGTTGGGTCCCATCACCATATATAAACACCATTGGTTGGGTCCCATCACCACATATAAACACCATTGGTTGGGTCCCATCACCACATATAAACACCATTGGTTGGGTCCCATCACCACATATAAACACCATTGGTTGGGTCCCATCACCACATATAAACACCATTGGTTGGGTCCCATCACCACATATAAACACCATTGGTTGGGTCCCATCACCACATATAAACACCATTGGGTGGGTCCCATCACCACATATAAACACCATTGGTTGGGTCCGATCACCACATATAAACACCATTGGTTGGGTCCCATCACCACATATAAACACCATTGGTTGGGTCCCATCACCATATATAAACACCATTGGTTGGATCCCATCACCACACATGTAAAAGCCTACATATATCAAGGTCTAAGGCCGGGATTCTATCCAATATATCGATCTGTTCCCACGTTCGCATTCACGGTGAACGCTTCACATGTCGACTCAATCGGAAATACCTTTAAATGGCGCATTTTCCACAACGCTCCACGGATTGAAACCTGGCCTAGATCTGTATGTTCACCGTGATCCCCATTCCTGACACCCAAGTAAATTAAAATGCTCTGATGTTACACCCTCCTGCCACATGAGGGCAGTGTCTGCCTGTCAGTGAGAATCAGGGGCCAAATTCTACTGTGTCAGATTGATCTGAGATTGTGGAATGAAAAGGAGGAGGGCTAAAGATGATGTTACCCTCTGTTGTGACCAGACCAATACCTTCCCTAGTCCAGATCCATCCCATTCTGAACTGATACACCCCAGTTGTGAGGGGCTTTGAGTGTATAGCGTGTCTGTGTCTACACCACATGATGCAGAGAGGCAGTTTGCTCGACCCTGTGAAGTAATGCATGATGTGGGTGGAGTTGTGTGTCAGTGTGTGTGCAGGGCAATAAGAGGAGGAGTGATCCTGTTATAACATGCAGCTTAATAAAACATGAGTCAATGTTAGCTGCTGTATGGCTCTGTGTGGGTTAATGATGAGGGCTGCTGTATGGCTCTGTGTGGGTTACTGATGAGGGCTGCTGTATGGCTCTGTGTGGGTTAATGATGAGGGCTGCTGTATGGCTCTGTGTGGGTTAATAACGAGGGATGCTGTATGGCTCTGTGTGGGTTAATGATGAGGGCTGGTGTATGACTCTGTGTGGGTTAATGATGAGGGCTGCTGTATGGCTCTGTGTGGGTTAATGATGAGGGCTGCTGTATGACTCTGTGTGGGTTAATGATGAGGGCTGCTGTATGGCTCTGTGTGGGTTAATGATGTGGGCTGCTGTATGGCTCTGTGTGGGTTAATGATGAGGGCTGCTGTATGACTCTGTGTGGGTTAATGATGAGGGCTGCTGTATGGCTCTGTGTGGGTTAATGATGAGGGCTGCTGTATGGCTCTGTGTGGGTTAATGATGTGTGCTGCTGTATGGCTCTGTCTGGGTTAATGATGAGGGCTGCTCTATGGCTCTTTGTGGGTTAATGATGAGGGCTGCTGTATGGCTCTGTGTGGGTTAATGATGAGGGCTGCTGTATGGCTCTGTGTGGGTTAATGATGAGGGCTGCTGTATGGCTCTGTGTGGGTTAATGATGTGGGCTGCTGTATGGCTCTGTGTGGGTTAATGATGAGGGCTGCTGTATGACTCTGTGTGGGTTAATGATGAGGGCTGCTGTATGGCTCTGTGTGGGTTAATGATGAGGGCTGCTGTATGGCTCTGTGTGGGTCAATGATGTGTGCTGCTGTATGGCTCTGTCTGGGTTAATGATGAGGGCTGCTCTATGGCTCTTTGTGGGTTAATGATGAGGGCTGCTGTATGGCTCTGTGTGGGTTAATGATGAGGGCTGCTGTATGGCTCTGTGTGGGTTAATGATGAGGGCTTTTGACCTCAGAAGACCCTGAATTTGTCGGGGCATGGACTCTACAAGGTGTCAAAAGCGTTCCACAGGGATGCTGGCCCATTTTGACTCTAATGCTTTCCACAGTTGTGTCAAGTTGGTTGGATGTCCTTTGGGTGGTGGACCATTCTTGATACACACAGGAAACTGTTGAGCGTGAAAAACCCAGCAGCATTGCAGTTCTTTTACAAACCAGTGTGCCTGGCACCTACTACCATGCCCAGATCAAAGGCACTTAAATATTTGTCTTTCCCAGTCACCCTCTGAATAACACACATACACTATCCATGTCTCAAGACTTAACAATCCTTCTTTAACCTGTCTCCTCCCCTTCATCTACACTGATGGAAGTGGACTTAACAGGGGACGTCAATAAGGGATCATAGTTTTCATCTGGATTCACCTGTCATGGAAAGAGCAGGTGTTCATAATGTTTTGTATACTCAGTGTATATACTGGTTTATAGTTGTAATACCTCTTAAAACCTGGTCATCAGGCTGATCACATGGTGCAGACAGAAACACACACACGCACGTACACAGGCACCCACACACACACATTCTTTACACAACTCCACCGCCTGAATCAGTTCTGAGATGAACATGGATACATGCCAAACTAAACTAGAAATATTATAATGGCAGCCTTCTATGTCTAGGTCATGGGTCAGTCATTTGAAGCCGGGGCTGGTGTGATCTGGGTTGATATCCCTGGGGGTTTTCTCTCTGCTAATCCCACTGTACTCTGATTAAGCAGTGCTTCTCTTTGGTCTGTCTCTGTGGGGGTACCAGTATGGAGGGAGAGATCAGAAGAAGACAGAGGTTTCTAGAGTTTTACCAAGTTTTACCCACTCCAATACACCCCCAGCAGGAGACTGACTGCAGGGAGCAGAGGTAACACTACACCAGGTGCAATTTATAATTGTGGTTGTGCATCGTTTATCAGTTTTTATCTTGTGTCAGTCACTGACAGTCACTGAATTAGCCATATCAGCTCACAATTTTTTGATGGTCTAGCCAGCTATCTAAACTTGTAGTAATCATGGCCGAATAGCGACGGGGCCCATAGCCGACGTGCCCCACAGCCGATGTGCCCAGGGGCCCTGACCTCCAGGGGGCCCCGTTGATTTGGTTAGTCATTCTCACTCAGATATCAAAGTAGCATGGCATAATTCATGGTAAAATGTGTAGAATTGCATGAAATGTGTTATAAAACTGTAACATGTGTTCTCCTCCCTATGTCCCTTGCTTTAAAAATGCAACATTTTTCTACGCTCCATGGCAAAATCTTGGTTAGTGCCGTCAAAAGGCCCTGATCACACACACCGTAAAAGACACGGACTTAAACCTTCTTCCATTGATCCAGCTATTCTCCAGTCGACTGGAATGTTAGTGGGCTGAGGAGCAGAGCAGGTCCTGGTGAAAATCAGAGGTTATAGAACTGAACCAGTTGACTGGAATGTGAGTGGGTTTAGGAGCAGAGCAGGTCCTGGTGTAAATCAGCGGTTATAGAACTGAACCAGTTGACTGGAATGTGAGTGGGTTGAGGAGCAGAGCAGGTCCTGGTGTAAATCAGAGGTTATAGAACTGAACCAGTTGACTGGAATGTGAGTGGGTTGAGGAGCAGAGCAGGTCCTGATGTAAATCAGAGGTTATAGAACTGAACCAGTTGACTGGAATGTGAGTGGGTTGAGGAGCAGAGCAGGTCCTGGTGTAAATCAGAGGTTATAGAACTGAACCAGTTGACTGGAATGTGAGTGGGTTGAGGAGCAGAGCAGGTCCTGATGTAAATCAGAGGTTATAGAACTGAACCAGTTGACTGGAATGTGAGTGGGTTGAGGAGCAGAGCAGGTCCTGGTGTAAATCAGAGGTTATAGAACTGAACCAGTTGACTGGAATGTGAGTGGGTTGAGGAGCAGAGCAGGTCCTGGTGTAAATCAGAGGTTATAGAACTGAACCAGTTGACTGGAATGTGAGTGGGTTGAGGAGCAGAGCAGGTCCTGGTGTAAATCAGAGGTTATAGAACTGAACTAGTCGACTGGAATGTGAGTGGGTTGAGGAGCAGAGCAGGGAACCAGAGTTCTTCGCAGGCTAGACCCCTACTGAGCACAACTACCTGTGTTCCTACACACACAGGATCTTAATTTGATCACCCTATTGCAGGAGAGTTTATAATTTCCATTTTGAATTAGACTTTTTTTTCCTTATGAAAAATATATCAACACGTACACAAATGTCCATTAATTATAATCCACATAATAATGCACATTTCCTGTGGCTGCAGAATTATAAAAAATGTAATGTTGTAGCAAACAAATGAAGATCCTACATCTGCATATGTGTATGCAAAATGCCCTCCTTCAGATTATGCCCAGACACATGCAGAGCTACACCAACAGAAGGCACCATCAAGAGCTGTCTCCATGCTCACTGAAGCATTAGTTGTATTCCCAGACACGTTTCCCCCTCTGGGCTGGCTCCCCTGTGCTGGGCTGCTGCTCCATAGTCTGAAGGCCTGGGGGCCCTTGGAATTCCCTATGGTAGAGTAGGGAACCTGAGGGGCTGCTGGGGTTTGGAGCATTGGGACTGTAGGGCCCTCGGGGGCCCGAGCTCAGATGCGGCCTGGGAGGGTTACATTCTCACACAGGGAGAAGAGATGGAGGAGAGATGGGGGGGGGGGGGAGACAGGAGAGGAAAACACCTTGAGTCTGTCGCAGAAAAAAGGAACAATGGGATGGTCCCTAGAGAGAGGGCACAGATACATATACACACACAAACAAACACGCACAGACACACACAACCGCACACACACACACACACACACACACACACACACACACACTTTTACATTCTGATACATGGCACTCTCTTTTCTCTCCTTTCTCATCTTGTCTTCTCTCATCTCGTCTCCTCTCATCTCATCTCGTCTTCTCTCATCTCTTCTTCTATCCTTTCTCCTCCTCTCCTTTCTCTTCCTCTCATCTCATCTTCTATCATATCGTCTCCTCTCCTTTCTCCTCCTCTCCTTTCTCCTCCTCTCCTCTCCTTTCTCCTCCTCTCATCTTGTCCTCTCTCATCTCGTCTTCTCTCCTTTCTCATCTCGCTTTCTCTCATCTCATCTTCTCTCATCTCGTCTTCTCTCCTTTCTCCTCCTCTCAGCTCATCTTCTCTCATCTCGTCTTCTCTCATCTCGTCTTCTCTCCTTTCTCTTCCTCTCATCTCGTATTCTCTCATCTCGTCTTCTCTCCTTTCTCATCTTGCTTTCTCTCATCTCATCTTCTCTCATCTCATCTTCTCTCATCTCGTCTTCTCTCCTTTCCTTTTCCCTCCTCTCAGCTCGTCTTCTCTCATCTCGTCTTCTCTCCTTTCTCCTCCTCTCATCGCATCTTCTCGTCTTCTCTCCTTTCCTTTTCCCTCCTCTCAGCTCGTCTTCTCTCATCTCGTCTTCTCTCCTTTCTCCTCCTCTCATCGCATCTTCTCTCATCTCGTCTTCTCTCCTTTCCTTTTCCCTCCTCTCAGCTTGTCTTCTCTCATCTCGTCTTCCCTCCTTTCTCCTCCTCTCATCGCATCTTCTCTCATCTCGTCTTCTCTCCTTTCTCCTCCTCTCACCTCGTCTTCTCTCATCTCGTCTTCTCTCAACTCCCCTCTTGTGTAGGATGCTAGGCTGAAATAAGATTCGATGTGTCTGATGAGACATCAGATCACAGGACCCTGCTTCCTGAAGATGGAGGGATGGAAAACGAGACATTGGGCTGGATTCAATCAATGTTATAGAAGTTTCATGTTGTAGCCTGATTTACATTTAAAGGAAATATTCCTGCGTTAGCGGAGACCGTATTCGGGGGAAAATCTGCATATGTCGGCTCAATCGGAAGGGATGGAGGGATAGAGATATCGAGAGATGGATGGACGGAGGGGCGAGGAGGAGGGATGGAGGGATAGATGGATAGAAGGATGGAGTGATAGAGGGATAGATGGATGGAGGGATTGAGGAAGAGGAGGGATAGAGGGATGGAGGAAGAGGAGGGATAGAGGTATAGAAGGATGAGGGATAGAGGGATCGAGAGATGGATGGATGGAGGGAGAAGAGGGATAGAGGGATGGAGGGATATATGGATAGAAGGATAGAGGGATGGAGGGAGAGAGGGATGGAGGAAGAGGAGGGATAGAGGGATAGAAGGATGGAGGGATAGAGGGATGGAGGGATAGAAGGGTAGAGGGATGAAGTGATAGATGGATGGATAGAGGGAAAGAGGGATGGCGGGATAGAAGGATGGAGGGATCGAAGGATGGAGGGCATCCTATAAGGTACAGCCCCGTCGATGTTAATGGGGGCCTGTTCGGCCCGCCTTTTCCTGTAGTCCATGATCAGCTCCTTAGTCTTGCTCAAATTGAGGGAGAGGTTGTTGTCGTGGCACCACACTGACAGTTCTCTGACCTCCTCCCTATAGTCCGTCTCATCGTTGTCGGTGATCAGACATACCACTGTTGTGTCATCAGCAAACTAAATGATGGTGTTGGAGTCGTGTTTGGCCACGCATTCGTGGGCGAACAGGGAATACAGGAGGGGACTAAGTACACACCCCTGAGGGGCCCCAGTGTTAAAGGTCAGCGTGGCAGACGTGTTGTTGCCTACTCATACCACCTGGGGGTGGCCCGTCAGGAAGTCCAGGATCCAGTTGCAGAGGGAGGTGTTTACTCCCAGAATCCTTAGCTTAGTGATTAGCTTCGTGGGCACTCTGGTGTTGAATGCTGACGTGTAGTCAATGAACAGCATTCTCACACGTGTTCCTTTTGTCCAAGTGAGAAAGGGCGGTGTGGAGTGCGATTGAGATTGTGTCATCTGTGGATCTGTTGGGGCGGTATGCGAATTGGAGTTGGTCTACGGTGTCCGGGAGGATGCTGTTGATGTGAGCCATGACCAGCCTTTCAAAGCACTTCATGGCTACCGACGTGAGTGCCACGGGGCGGTAATTATTTAGGCAGGTTACCTTCGCTTCCTTAGGCACAGGGACTATGGTGGTCTGCTTGAAACATGTTGGTATTACAGACTCGGTCAGGGAGAGGTTGAAAATGTCAGTGAAGACACTTGACAGTTGGTCCGCGCATGCTTTGAATACACGTCCTGGTAATCCGTCTGTTTAAAGGTTTTGTTCACATCAGCTACTGAGAGCGTTATCACACAGTAATCCAGAACAGCTGGTGCTCTCGTGCATGCTTCAGTGTTGCTTGCCTCGAAGTGAGCGTAAAAGGCATTTAGCTCATCTGGTAGGCTCGCGTCATTGGGCAGCTCGCGTCTGGGTTTCCCTTTGTAGTCCGTAATAGTTTTCAAGCCCTGCCACATCCGACGAGCGTCAGAGCTGGTGCAGTAGGATTCAATCTTAATCCTGTATTGACGCTTTGCTTGTTTGATGGTTCGTCTGAGGGAAGAGTGGGATTTCTTATAAGCGTCCAGATTAGTCTCCAATTCCTTGAAAGCGGCAGCTCTAGCCTTTAGCTCGATGCGGATGTTGCCTGTAATCCATGGCTTCTGGTTGAGATATGTACGTACAGTCACTGTGGGGGCGACGTCATCGATGCACTTATTGATGAAGCCG